>NW_021680464.1:571410-588526 GCF_001412515.2 Diachasma alloeum | reverse complement strand
CCCCCCCCCATCTTCTTGGATAAATTTAGGTATTCGTATTTTACAGAAACAAAATTAGTAGAATGATTTACCTTCTTTGAAAAATTTTAACATATTAGGGAGATAGATATAAGAATTTTTACTCTCAAGGGTCACAAGGCTCACAGACGAGGGTCAGAATGAGGGGCATCTCCTGAATTTTTAAGCCTCCTTATAGAAAAATGCTATTAGAATGTTATTTTTGGAAGTCTTCTGATTTATTTCACGAAATGTGTAAAATATTATTCAATTAGAAATTTAAATAGAAATTCCACATTAATTTGTCGACATGTATTTCATGTAATATTATTATTTTGATACAAGTTCAATAATCGGTACTAAAAATTTACAGACTATTGAACCTAAATTAATGAGAAATATTAAATTCTAAAATTCATGATCTTTTTTGACTTCAACTTTCAGTTTGCAAAGTTTTTAAATAAAAAAACAATTGTTCAATAATTTCTTTTTTTTAATTTTGTTTCTCTTATTCGCTCGAAATCATTCATTCGATTTAATTCATGAAATGTATCAATTTGTCTTCAATAAGAATTAGAAATAAAATTTCATCTTCAGTTCATCACCAAAAATATTCATAGACCATTGGAACAAAATTTATAAGAAATATCAGATTGTCCAATTCATGAATGGCTGAAAAATCAAAACATCAAGAATTCAACATTGACTACAAAATTTTTTAATCATATTCAGTGTTTTAGTTTTTCCTTGTACAATCAAAGAACAATTGTTCGATAATTTTGGTATTTTCTGTTTTAATGTGACGTGTGACAGTTATGAGGGTGAGCTTATCGAATGGCGGCACGCGTTGTCTCTCACCATAAATATCCCCAAAATTCCTCGTTCAATCGGAATCCATTTGTCCCAAAAAATATTGGCATGTGCTCACTGCCCCCACGAGATAAGGTCAATAGACATTACGCGTCATGACAATTACTCGATTGATTTCAACTGCCGGTAATTCCCCGATTAAAAGCATCGATATTTAATTTGCCGAGTTCACAGTATACCTTCACATTTTCTGCATTTTGTTTGTTCATTCCATTTTTACAAAGTATATTAACGATATCGTCCAATCTAATCTCCATATCCCATTAACAGAAAGTGAAATGAAAATTATAAAAGCCTCTGGCTTAAAATAAATGATATCCTACTCCTTCGTTTTACCCCCCATTCGCTAATTTGAATAATTTTTCCCTGCGGCACAAATTAATATCCAATTTCAATGTAATTTCCTGCTATCAACTACAACTATAATAAATATGAAAAAAGCTTATTTCCATGACAGAGAAAAATTCAATCAAATTAAGAACACTTTTTTGTAATTTATTTGCTAAATTTAAGAACAATTATTTCTGTTACAAACGTTTCCACGTGCTCTTAAGGATATTCAAGTACTTTAGCAATTTTTTCTCCAGCGAAATGCTTTTCTATATTTGTAGTCGAGTCCCATTTGATCCTAAGTTTCCGGATATTTTACAATGATTTTATTATTTAAACTTTACAAGTCTGAATTTGAATCTCGATATTGAACCGTTAGGAATCATTTTAATCCTCGATCACTCGCGCTTGGCCGCCAGTCTTCATCCGTCGCACGGTCAGCTCAGCGCTGCTGGGTTAAACCGATCGCGCTGTTGCCACCTGGGCACTTACCGCTATGCGCCCATTTCAAATGCGGCAGTGAATTTAGCAACACTGTCGCTCGAGGAGCCGGCAGGGACGACCCGGCACCGCTTTTTTGTCCGTTCAACGTTTCTTTTCTTTTTTAGCTAAACTAATCTTGCGTGAAAAAAACGACAACGTCAACGCTTAATGAAAGAATTGAATTAGTGGCTCTATTTTTTTTCAGAATTTTTAAACGTCGAGAAACACGCTAAAATGTAAAAATAAAAAAAAGGGGCGGTGCCGCGGTCTTTAAGCGAGTGATCGAGGGTTAAAAATCTGAGAAAAAATTAGAAAGTTTACTTTCAGCGGAAAACTGATGAAATAATTAAAAAATTGCAGTTCTTGAAAATTACAAGCATTTTCTATAAATAATTTATAAACAATCAATTTTCCACCATAAAAATCGTTTGCATGAATTTTACCAGAAATCGATTCCATGCCTAAAAAAGATTTCCGAAGGTTTAAACAATTTAAATTATTTATTTACAAACAACGAATATTTAAAAAAATAATAATTCGGTGCAAAATGTACTGTGAATGTCTGTACCAAATTGTACAAGCTACTTGGGTATTCTTAATTAATTTTAAAAGGAACTAATGCAATAAAAATCGAAGATTGATATTAACAATTTATTTCTTTATTTCATCCCATGAATAAATCAATTACACATAAGGCAAGTTCATTGATATGATATTTATGAATGAAATTCTTTATGCAAAGGGAATTAATTTCAGCGAGGGAAATTCATTCGCCAAATCATTACGGAATTTTTTCATTGAGCGTCACCTCAGTATGAAAGTCAGCTCGCAACTTGCACCGCACACTTCTCTCCGATCGATAAATTGAAAAAGCCCCCCATGGGTCGTGCCGCGACTAACTAATTCCGTATCGCCACGCTGACACGCGTCGTACACCCAACAAAACACCAATTCTTTTTTATTTCATTTCAATACCGAAAAATGTCTATTTACAATTCCCACAAATTGTAGGGAATAGCTCTACATCATGTGGGGCTTTATATGATTTTTTTATTACTAGATGTAACATGGATCCTTTTTCTATAAAGGGTCGGCTCCACCAAGCTCGATTAAATAAATCCCCAGTTAACGGCCAGTTAACCCATAAGGTTTATATTGGAACATATTTAACCCAACGATTTAATAGGGTCTAAATAGGGAAAAATTGATAAGTTCACGGAGAGAAATATTCAATAAAACTTCCCTATCTTTTCCACAACTCCGGAGCGAAATGTTGTTGCAGGAAATTTTACGGAACTGTCACGGAATTTTTCCAGAGCGTTCCGTAATTTTTATGTGAATCTCCTGTGAAAAATTACGATACCGTCACTTACATTTTCTGAGTCGATTCTGTAATCGGTGAGTGAATTGTGAGTTCCGTAATTTTTACTGAACATTTCTCTCCGTGTTGTCTGAAAGGTGTCCTGGATTTTTCATAATTTTTCACAATAAGAAAATGCGCATCAAATATTTTTCGTCTAAATTTTTGTAAGTTTTGTTTTAATTTTTATTAATTATAATTAATCATTTTATTTAATTCTAACAGAAAATTAATTCTTAATGAATGAATGAATTAATTCATTTAATGAAATTGAAAGAAACATATGAGTTCATTAATCTCCAAAAAAATATTGTTGAAATGAATAGAAAAATTTCAAATAAAGAGTTATAAATAATTGATCTTCTCTTCGCGAATCAAGAATCGTTAAAAAATTGAAATAAAAGTTTGTAATGAACAATAATCGAATTAAAAGTTACGTTTCCCAAAGTTTCTCCAGCACAGAAATTCCATCTTTAATTGGTCGCAAAATTGATCGATGATAAAACTTATAGTAACAGAAACTGAATTTTAGTTGAACTATTCACTAAAAATCAGATCAATTTAGATCAGGAGATTCTTGAATATCAATTAAATTGTAAATTCAGCTCATTTTGGAACTAAACATTTAAGATTAATGGAAAATTCAAAGTTTCATCCGAATTAATTATTTATTTAATGAAATTGGAACATTTTCATTGAAATCAACATAAGAGTTCATTAATCTCCCAAAAAAATATTGTTTAAACGAATATAAAATTTTAATTTAATTAAAATGCCTCAGTTCTCTTCTCGTCGAATCAAGAATCATTAAAAAATTGAAATAAAAGTTTGTAATGAAGAATGATCGAATTGAAAGTTACGTTCCTCAAAGTTGCATCAACACAGAAATTCCGTCCTCAGTTGGTCGCAAATTGCAATTTTCTTGTGAGATCATTATAAAATACATAATGCCACGGACCTGTATTCACCGTGAATCGGCGAGGGGGGAGGGGAACCTTGTCACCACTGGCGACATCGTCATTCCTATACATCCCAGCTACCAAACGAGGGTAGTAGGGAGAGGGGGTTTTTCTCTGTACGAAGGCAGCGCCTCGTTAAAAGTTTCTAGCGACGCGTATTCTTAATAGTCTGCGCGGACACGCCGTCATTAAAATTATAGCCAACCCCCCTAACTCACTCTCACCCCCTTGGCTCCTCTCCTCTGTTGCTCTCTAACCTCTCCCCCTTTGCATCCTCCAGTTAATGCTTCCCTAGAACGCCCCCTAGAACTCTTTGGAATGGAAAAAGTAGAACTTTTACGAATGGTATGACGGAAAATTGATCAATTTCAATGATGATTATTAGTGCAACAGTAATAATTAATTGATTTAGTGAATTTCGGCGATTTCATCTTTTGCTTTGCTACTTGTTTAAGGATATCCAAGTATCTTTTACAGTTCGGTACAGACCTCACGATAGACCACACTATAGTTTCACTTTCATTACATAAATAATTAATTCGGATGAAAACTTGAATTTCCCGTTAATCTTAAATGTTTAGTTCCATAATGAGCTGAATTTACATTTTAATTTACATTCAAGAATCGCTATTCAAGACATTGGCCACTGACTTTAATTACCCCGATTATCAGTGATTTTTATTACTGAAAAATTTGGTGATAGATTCTCAAAAATTAGAGATAGATTCCTGAAAATCAGGGACATGTCCCTGGAAATCAACAATTTTTTGTTTCCAAATATGGAAATTTTGTATTTGACCGATTGTTCGATTTTCTAATTTCAATTGCAAATGGAATATTATGAAACGTGAAGAAATCAAGTTGTTAGGATCCTGCCTGTATGTATGTTCGGTACAACTCGTTTTCTCTGTGAACTCACGCTGAAATTCTTTGAAGCGACATGTCACTTCAAAGAAATCTATCCCCAATTATTAATTCGCCATTATGAAATACAACCAGTGCAAAATTCTGAAATTCATTAGACTTTCGCCCCAATTTTTAGTGCCATTATCACTAATTTCTAGTGACATCCTCCCCAATCTTACCAAAAATACCCAAAACTATCAACACCAACAAAAAACAAACTCATCCCTCCCCTAAAACATCCAAACAAAGAAAAAAGCATCTGAAGAATTCATTTGGCGCAATAAATTTCCTGCTAATGGACATTTAAATTCCCCCTCCCGAAAAACTCGTAAGAGTAGCCGGCAAAAAATAAATAACAATTCCATGAAAATCTCTAGGTCTTTAAGTCCAAGTCTTAAAGAATACCCAAGTGAGTTTGTGAAAAGTTCCTAAAACTTGTGGCTCCTGTAAATATGTAAATATTTCCCATCCCCCGGACGGAGAGTCGTTTGTAGTTTCAAAGAGTTCAGCTTGAGAAATAGTGAATGTTATTAATACCAGTGGAAAGAGGGAACGATAGGAGTCGAGGGGTGGGTTCGGAGGGTCCTATGGAGATTCTCCTCCTCCTCTCCCCCACCCCCTATTTCATTCTCCACAAATAGCGAGGGCAGTGTAATCGTTCGGCTATTTAAGTAGCGAGTTTAGGTATACACTGGGTATATTTAAACGCGCTTATTATCATATAAATACAAGTTGGATGTTCAATTTACGCGCCAGAGTATTTCCCTTAGTCCCTCCCTCTCTCAGCAAAACTATCTTCTTTATCAACCGTGGGCTGCTCGCGGCCGACTGCACGGGGCAGCCCGGGAGAGTTACAAAAGTTATTATTGTTATTACCGTACCGTTTAGAAAGTTTTGTTGGCCGTACGATGGATATGCTCCCCACTTCACGGCTATATCTGCTGCAGACAATTTTAACCGCACACTTTGAGACGTATTTGACGGGGTAATAACACCACGTTATTTTTTCGATCAATTTTTGGGGGCAATTGATTCACATCAATTCAATTTTTGGTTACGTGGAAGAATTAAATTTTTGAATGAACGTTTTTATCTGTTTAATTCATTCAAATGTTAATTCAATAACAAATTTGATTGTTAATGGGAATAATTGAATTTGTGAGACACGTTCGATAATTTTTGTAATAAATATGAGGAGAAGTAGTGGAAATAGGTTGGAAAGAAAATTGAAATGTTTAATTATTAAACACTGTTGGAAATTTTTCGAAATTTCATGGAAAATGTGGTAGTAATTCTCATGGGAGTGACACTGAATCTGATTTAGGAGAAAAATGGTTATGAAATTTCATGTTTTAGGTAGATTTCAAAGAAATTCATGAAAGAAATTTCACAAGTTGATTTTTCAATGAAACATGAATATTCAGAAACAAAATGGCAGGAATTTTCCGTTTTTCCCTGAATTTTTAATCACACACATATCAACAATGAAAATCAACCCCAAAAAATTGTTCAAAATTGAAAATTCATCAAAATCAGATTTAGAATTTGGCCTTCCTCCACGTAATTGTAAATAATAATTCATCTAAAAAATAAGAAATTGCACAATACGTCGATAAAGTAACGACAAAAATATCTAAGAGCCTTATCTACTCAACTCATTGAATTTTGAAAAAAGATTCTGTAACCAAATCTTCGTACCACATTCCTTTCCGTCAATACATTCGAACAATCTAAATAAAAATGAGAGCTCTGCTTTCCCCTCCCACTGCCGTACAACAAAGGAACTAAAGATGAAAAGTAAGAGACATCCAGTTACTCTTGACCAAATGAAATTTGGGTTTCGCTGGTGATCCAACCCCCATCTCATTTAGCTGAGTAGCACGAGAGGAAAATGGGGATCCTCCCAACCCGTCCAATGGCCCCTCTCCCCTGCGAAAACTGTTGGAGCGCGAGCCAGCAAAATTTCGACAATTTCCCCTTTGCCCCTTCCTCCTGCACATACGCCACAAAATCCTAGAAACAATTCACTTACTCCAGGACACGCGACAAAGAGCCACATACAATCAAAGTGAGAGGATGGAGGGGAGGGGAGAGGGGCGGGGTAAGAGACGCTCAAGAAAATTACCTCAGTCCGTCTCTCTCTCCCCCGCCGTCTTTTTGATGAAATTGCAAAGCAACTAAGTTTTAATTTGTCCTCGCGTGACGCCGGATTACGTCCGCTCTCTCCGTCTGATTGACGCTTGTGTACTTGGCCTCCACGTGAAATGAGTATAGCCGTAGCATTTGTCACGTTAAAACGTTATTAGAGGTTTATTTATTGTCTTCGTCTTCGTTCTCATTTAGTTCGTAAGTGATTCAGGTTGCGAGGCGAAGGAGAAGAGAACAAAACAGATAAAACAATTGCAAAACGGTTTAATAGGTAATTAACCACTTTTTGCCATGATTTTTTTTTATGAGTGATGATTATTTTCTGGGAGGAATTAGCGATTGGAGATAAGCGAGTGAGGTGGGAGGGCGAGAGGACGTTGGAGGTGATAATTAAGAATGTTGAGAAAAGGTGAGGAACAATTACTGGAGAATTCAGGGGACGTACAATTTTATTTAGGAGGAACAATTGTCATTTATGAAATGTCAAATTGGACTTTTAGAAATTTTCATATTTTATAGTTCCACTGAAATTTCAAGAGATTTCGTCGTTGGAAATTCGAAATTTTATGGAAAAATCTGTGGAAACTGGAAATTTCAGTTCAATTATTTCAGGAAAATTAGGCGAATATAAATCAGGCGAATATATTTTTGAATTTTACTTAAAAAGGAAACATAAAAAAATTGAATAATACTGAAGACCTTTGCGGACTGCAAGTTTAATTCTTGATTTTTGAATTTTACTTAACAGAAAATTAGAGTAAATTTGGAAATTCTGGTCTTTCTGTTACTTAAAAACATTGAATTTCGTTAGAATTTCAATTAAATTTCAAATTTCATGATTTTGTTCCCCATGAATCAAATTTAATATCCTTCTCCCGATAATTCCTATTTCACTGTCTCTAACATTTCACTTTTTGGCAAACTTGCACAGAAAATCAAGTGAACATAAAATTTCCTTCACTCAAGTATTTTTTACTGAATCTCATTTCGCGCCGCAATCACATTACGATTATTTACTGGATAATGTTTCCTCAATTACTCTCTCCGTGTAATGAAGCATTACGTCTCGATATTAATTAACTGGGGGAGGAGGGGTTGGAGAATCAATTGCGTTTAAATCTAAGGACGGACTGATGGACATGCGGATTACAGAGGGATTGACGATGGATGAATGTAATTAGAATTCGAATTAATTGATATCGGAGTCTTTGGAGGGGAGCGCCAAGGTCTCCCTCTCGATTTTCTGTTACTCAATGCTCCCAGCGAAATTCAAATCCCGCGCTAATGATCACTCGCACGCAAAGCAAATGTAAAGTTGGATAAAAATTACCTAGAAATGTAATTCAATGAAAAAATACCCGTGTGTGGAGGATGTTTTAGAATTCGTTCAATAAAAAAATACATCTATGGATGCAAAAATTATCCTCCGGTACAGTAAAATTTCCCACACCTATGGAGTATTTTTTTGCACCTATCTGAAGATTATGCGCACAAATGGAAGTGAAATTTTACCGAACACGTCCGATAAAAAATGATTTTCAGTTACAGAAAAATTATACGCAATATTGAGCAATTGGTCACGTTCATGATAACTTTGAAATTTCTACTGAAATTTTCGGTAAGAGTCTTGGAAATTTTCAACAAGTAATATTTCTACTGACATTTCACGTAATTTTGTGATTGATAACTCATAATTTCATGAAGAAATCCGTGGGGATTATAAATTGCAGTTTAATTATTTCTAATAAATTTACGAAAAATCAGGAAAATTTCGATATATCTATCCTTGAATTAAAAAAACCCTGAAATTCCAAGAATTTTAAAGTCATCGCCTGAAAATTCAAGGAAATTTGGCAGTGAATATATATTTTGACTTGCAAATTCATGTAAATTGTGGAATTTCTTTCTTCCTGCCGCTAAAAGAATGGGACTCTACTTGAATTTTCAGAGAAATTCCATTGACTTTTCCCCCACGAATCCAATCCCAGGTCTTTTTCCGGAAAATTCAGCCGCTCTACGATTATTCAACTTGTAGGGTAATTTTTCTCCACACGGAGAGAAATACTCAATAAAAATTACGTATCTTTTCCGTAATTCTGGAGCGAAATGTCGTCGTAGGAAATTTTACGAAACTGTCACGCAGTTTTTCCACAGCGTTCCGTAATTTTTATCTTAATCTTCTGTGAAAAATTACAATACCGTCACTTAAATTTTCGGAGCCGATTCCGTAATCAGTGAGCGAATTGTGAGTTTCGTAATTTTTACTGAACATTTCTCTCCGTGCAACTTTTTTCTCTATGCGGAGCGATTATGTCGGAAATGGATATTGTGCGCCGCAATTGCATATGCTCGATGCGGGTTTTTCGATTGAATGGAGGCTTGGGGTATTAGAAATTTGGGGGACGGTGTAAACTGGTGTGATGCCATCGGCCGTAATATAACGTCGTTTCAGCTTCAGTGAGTATAATGTAATCCAACAGTCATCGCGACGAATGAAACTTTCCAAGGTGACGCGAGGGAATCACGTAGCAAATTAAAGTTGGATCCACGGTATCTCTTGTATTCAACGGGAATTCGAATTTCCAACGTTATCATAACTATTATGTGCCGTTTCGCATATTCAAAATCTAAATTTGTTAATTTTCGGGAGAATGTTAAGATAATTTAAGTTGGCTTGGTGGAAACTTTTGGGGGAACGTTTCTAGGGTAATTATCGGGTTTTTGTCTATTAATTTAGTCTGGGAGGAAGAGTTATTAGGTATGTTTAAATGGAGGAAGAATGGCTATTTTCATCAGTTAATTGGGAAGAGTTTCCTTTTCTTAGTTCAAATCATTGAAAATCTATCGTCTCTTCGTCTCGAAATGCTGCATTTGAATAGATTTTTCATTATATCCGAAGTATGATTAGGGTGGAACATCGGTTATTCATAAAGAATTTATGAAAAAGTGTGGCAATCATCGGAAATCAAAATTTTTTAATCTCCTTTAAAACAAAACATGCAATGAGAAAAAAAATAGCTTTGCCGAAAAACTATATGTTCTAAGTGAGAATATTTGATGGAGTGGAACAGATTTATTTGAGGGAAATTAACCAACTTGACACAAGGAAATTTAACATCTTTCACGAAAATTAAATTTTTTTGACCATCAGAAATATCCCTTGAAGAATTCGAACTGTTGGCAGGAAAAAATATAATCTATTGTACGACAATCATTTGATCTGAGAGAACTCCATAGGTTTATACCATAGAAAGAATACATTAACGAGGAAAGAATATTTCTTCCCAAAAAAATTGTCCCCTCGAAATTATTTCTAGTCCACACGCAATACCCCCTTCCCGTGTGCACTTCTAGTGCGGTAAGATTTTGAGGTGTTTTCTTATGTTTTCGGGTATGAGAAATCCGAATCCGGTGGTATTTTTTATGTAAGTGCGTGCAATTAATAGTTATAAACAAATTAAGTGGTTTTTTTGATGATTTTTTTTTTTATGGGAAACATTGGCAAATAGAAGAAAATGTTCGTGACAAAAGTTGTTCCTTCTTGTGTAATAAATAATTATCATTTTTTTAAATCAAGATCCATCAATCCGTTGCTGAAATATGGTCCACCAGGTGGGCGCGGGAGGATGCGCGACGCGCGAAGATGGGTGGGACGCTCGACGTCCTCTGAATGCTCATCAATCCGTCATTTTTCTCANTTTTTTTTATGGGAAACATTGGCAAATAGAAGAAAATGTTCATGACAAAAGTTGTTCCTTTTTGTGTAATAAATAATTATCATTTTTTAAAATCAAAATCTATCAATCCGTTGCTGAAATATGGTCCACCAGGTGGGCGCGGGAGGATGCGCGACGCGCGAAGATGGGTGGGACGCTCGACGTCCTCTGAATGCTCATCAATCCGTCATTTTTCTCAGACAGNACGCTCGACGTCCTCTGAATGCTCATCAATGCATCATTTTTCTCAGATAAAACGACCTCTACTCATGTATTGGTACATAGAAAGGAAAACAAAAACACACAAAACACTAATACTCCAAGTATGAGAGATGTTTATTTGGATTATTTCTGCGAATTTTCAATTCCAAGAAAATTCGGAGGGGACAGCTGCAAAAATATTCTTGTTTCTTCTTGTTTTAGTCAACTGACGTTTAGAAAATACTCCGATAAATCAGTCTTCCTCCGATCCTCGTAAGAGAATGTTCGTCACATTTAAATACGTGATATTTTTCAGAGTCTCCTCGGGCCGGAGTATTGAATTAACTAATTAACTATTGAGTTCTATCAGTCGGTGACAGGAAATTTATAATCATAAGTTATTGACGAGAAATAAATTCTGAATGACATTCATTCTTTGTGCAGTATTCACTTTAAATTCATGGTGTGAGTGTATTAAAAATGTCAGGTGGGCGTTCGTTTGTCATGTTTAGAGGCTCTAGCACGTCATTTCTCGACCCGCTCTTTCGTTTGAGCCCAAAAAAACATTCATATCTTGTCTGACATCGCTGCTACAAACTCGGGTCTACAACTCGGGCCTTCAATTGAAAGCCCGAGTTGAAGACCCGAGTTTGTAGCAAAGATGTCAGACAAGATATGAATGTTTTTTTGGGCTCAAACGAAAGAGCGGGTCGAGAAATGGCGTGCTAGGACCTCTAAAGATGGTTTTGAACCAGGGGAGACTCCTAGACCCCAATGTTCTATACATACTCCTAGACCCCATTGTCCTCCTAGACAATGTTGTCACAACTCTGCTTTTCGATTGAAAACAGATATCATCTTTAGAAACATTTGTCATGTTTAGAGGCAAAAACGAAAGCATCAAAATGATGTGAAAATGGGTACGTACGCGACACGGAAGAGGTTCGAGCGGACTGCGCGCGCCGCGCATCCTCCCGCGTTCACCTGGTGGACCATATTTCGGCAACGGATTCATGGATTTTGATTTAAAAAATTGATCATTATTTATTACACAAAAAGGAACAACTTTTGTCATGAACATTTTCTTCTATTTGCCAATGTTTCCCATAAAAAAAAAAATCATCAAAAAAACCAATTAATTTGTTTATAACTATTAATTGTACGCACTTACATAAAAAATACCACCGGATTCGGATTTCTCATACCCGAAAAAATAAGAAAACACCTCAAAAACTTACCGCACTAGAAGTGCACACGGGAAGGGGGTATTGCGTGTGGACTATTCGTTTTGTCAATAACGCAATCTTCGGCAAAAAAATTGTAGTTTCCTCTTGAAAATATCATTTGTTCCGTGGAAATTATAAGTCTCTATTGGACAAAGATACNCGGTGACAGGAAATTTATAATCATAAGTTATTGACGAGAAATAAATTCTGAATGACATTCATTCTTTGTGCAGTATTCATTTTAAATTCATGGTGTGAGTGTATTAAAAATGTCAGGTGGGCGTTCGTTTCTCATGTTTAGAGGCTCTAGCACGTCATTTANCCGAAAGACATATAAACGTCTCACGAGAACAATTACTACTACGAAAATTATCATGTTTTGATGGAAACTTTTTCTTTTGTCCACAAGTAAATAAATTGATTCACCGTGACGGAAAAGCTCTTCAGGGAAATATATCATTTTTCAGCAAGAACTAATTTTTTCTCTCACTGTGTATTCAATTTTGTTTCCAAAAATTTCAAATTTGGATACTTCAAGTTTAAAAAATAATTTCAAAAGGTTCAACCATTTAAGGTAAAACGATACTTAATCAAATAAAAACGACATTTCGTGCTGACTGAAACAAAAAAAGCTACTTCCATAAAAACAAGCCAATTATGCAGCAAAAGATTATTCAGAGTTATTTTTATTAAATTACATCTTTTACATCTTTTATAAAATTTCATCTAATGTATTACTTTTTATTATTTTTATTTGACATGACATGCCCTCATCCTCTCAATTTGGAAATGTGCTCTCCCCCTGATGCCTGCCCACTGCAAAAAAACCCAAAAAACCGAGGAATGAGGTATTAACCCCTTCGAACCGGTCGTTGTTTCGTTTCCCCATTGACCCCCAGTGCCCTCACCTCGAGTTTGAACTTGCTTGTGGTCCAAGGTGCCCCCCGATACGATCTCCCCCCCGATGGAAGCGAGAGGGCCCCATGTAATTGTTGATGAAGAGTGTAAAAATCGTAATTAGGTTTCTCGCTGGGATATGGGGATAGAGCGAGAGGAGATTAAACTCAACACGAAAAACCAAAAGAAAAAAAACCCATCGCCACGCAAAAAAGGTGGATACGTTCCACCTGGCGGCGCCGACGGGGACGTAAAAAATGAGAATACCCCTCGCCCCGCGGAGAACAATATAATTACTTATTGCCAATAAGTAAATGGAATTGCTGGTGGGGGACGTGTGAGGGAAGAGGGGCGGATAAAAAGGCAACTCTGTTGAAAACTAATCAAGATATATTAATTGCAGTATACTTCACTTATATTGCTTTCCACGGGCTCTCTCTCTCTCCCTCTCGCACCGAGTATTATTGCAAATCACAGCGTCGGTCCCTTGTAATCTCCAAGCTGCTCTCCCTCTCCGTCACTTCTCAATCGAAAAAAAGATCAAGTCAAAGAAACCCATTCGATTTTTATTATTGATTGATATCGAGAGATTAATTAACCCCACAAGCCACAATAACAGTGGAGATGGTTCAGATTGTGTCAATGCCCACCCAGAAAGTGGATAATTTCATTCTCTTAATTTCTGGTTTTTAGGGGTTAATAATTTAATTCAATTTTTTTAAGGATTTAGGGGAATTTCTTCTCGTTTTCATTATTCCTACGATTATGGATTATTTGTTCGATTAATTATTTGATTATTGTGGGTGCACTGTTACAAATTTGACACTGAAATTTCTGGTCTTGGAAATTTTGAACGAGTAACATTTCCACTGAAATTAAGGAATTTTGTCATTGAAAATTCATCATTTCAGGGAGAAATCCGTGGGAACTGTGAATTCAGAGAATTTTTCTTTTCACTTGAAAATTCATGTAATTATAATTTCCATTTTTCTGCCGCCAAAGAAATGGGATTTTACTCTAATTTTCGAAGAAACTTGAAATTCCATTGACTCTTTCCCCTTGAATCGAATTCAAGGTGGTTTTCTGGAAAATTCATTATAATTTTTTAATAGTCTAAGAGACAATTTGTTTTCATCAATGATTAAATTTTGTGATTCTCTCTGAAAAAGTCAGGTTCTATTTTCAAATGTGATAAAAAAACCTCGGAAGTGAAAATAAAATCTCTGCTAATCTCGAGTCATTTGCAACTAAAAATTCACAAGTTGAAAAATTAAATTAATTATCGATTGATTTCTTTATAATAACTGACCCCACAACCCCCCAAAAAATAAGAATCCCTCAAGCTATGCGAATCCTCACCTAAGTAGAGTATAATTCCACTCTCAAATGTAAATTGTTATGTGTCAGTAATTTAATTAAATTTTTGCTGATTATTCAGAGCATTTCTTCCGTGACTCCAACTCTCTCTACAATAATAGTTATTTTCGATTCATTATTTTCACTGTGGTAAAATGGGTCTTTTTCCCCAATTAATATTTTCGGAAATCCATCCTCAATAGTCAGAAATTTTAAATACTATCTAGAATTTGCCCGCAGCCTAGGAAATTAATCACTGAAATTTAGGGACAAAACTTAAAAAATTTTAAATTATGTCACAGAAGGGGAGTGACACATCACTTGATATTAAAATTTCTCACTCGTTGAATAATTTTTAGAATGCCACAAAAGCCTAAAATCTAAAAACTCCCATCCGCAAGCTCAGTTCTCTCCCTCTTTTTCGTTTAAATAATTCCATCGATTTTCATTATCAATCGATATAGCCAGATCAATTAACCCCCGTCCCAAGAAGATAAAAAACCGTTCAGATTATGTCAATGCCCACCCAGAAAGTAGATAATCCCATTCCCCCGATTTCCCTTCCTTCAACATATTCTATCTCCTCTCTTCATTCTCGTTTCCTCCAGCAATAATTACCCGATTTCGCGAAACCGTGGAGCGAAGCAGAAAAAAATAAATAAAGAATCTCCAATTTAACTTAATTAATCCATTTAAATTAGCCGCGCTTCTTTTACGTTATACCGTGGATATATACACTGAACCCACGTGACTCGTTTAAATACAAGGCGTGTGGGCCTCTGCCACAAAGGAGTGCATTTTCATTCGTATGTGTTTGTATGTGTTGAATGAGGAGAGAAAAGGTGAGAGACGGTGAGCGACCGAGAAGGGGCGCAGGGGGGAAGAACAAGCAGTGTTACACACACAAATGCGCTTGGCAATGGAACCGTGCGCACACACAGTACACGAGTGGACTGATCGATGCCCCTGTCCAACGAGAAACTCCAACCCCCCTCGGTTCCCCTCGAGCAACCCCCCTGGCCGTCAGAGTTTTGGGGAAAGGGGTGAAGGGAGTGGGGAAACAAAGCATGCAATCAAAACGTTAATTACATCAAAATGAGTCGAAGATCGGACCAATTGGAGTTTTGGGGGCGGAGGGAGGCCGATAGATTGGAGTTGATTGAGAGTTCATTGGGTTTTGAATAAATTTGTTGGAGCTATTGGAGGGAAAACGATTTTTTCTCCTGATTATTTTGCGTGAGATAAAATGAATCGCTGTTGGTCATTGATATCTCGTGAACGAATAATGTGACTTTGATGGAGCTGGGATCGTTATGAAGAATAAAAAAATTCGTTCAAAATGATATAATAAAATCAATCACTTGTTTTTTTAATGATTTAATTTTTTGGTGTTTATTTATTTCAATTACAACTGTGAACTGATAGAAATTTTGATTGTTTTTTATACTTACAAAATGAGTCGGAGGTCGGACCAATTGGAGTTTGTGGGGGATGGGGGGAGGCCGATGTGAAAAAAAAACACTTTTTGCACGCTTCGCGCGCAAAGAATCACCTTTTTTTCACGAGTATCATAAAATATCGTACGATACATATAAAAAAGTGTACTTCCTGACGAGTATGATTATAGGCCTCGCCTTCGGCTCGGCCTGAAACCCTTACACTCGTCAACAACTACTTTTTTTCATTTGTATCGTAATATATTATACTATTTTTTGCGTATTTATTTCAATTACAATTCGCGAACTAATCAAATTTTTACTGTTTTTTATACTTACAAAATGAGTCAAAGCTCGGACAAATTGGAGCTTTGGGGGATGGGGGATGGATTGGAGTTGATTGAGAGTTCATTGGCTTCGAGTTATGGGAGGAAAAACGATTTTTTTTCTCGATTACTTTGCGTGAGATAGAATAAACCTCTCTTGATCATTGACGTGTGATGAACGAATGGTAAACTTATTGACGATTGAAAATCAATCACTAGTTTTTTTAATGATTCAATGTTTTCTGTTTATTTATTTTAATAACAACTCGCGAACTAATAGAAATTTTGATGGTTTTTTCTACTTACAAAATGAGTCCAAACTCGGACTAATGGGAGCTTTGGGAGTGGGGAGAGGCCGATGGATTGGAGTTGATTGAGAGTTCATTGGCTTCTGAACAAAATTGTTGGAGTTATTGCAGCGAAAATAATTTTTTTTCCTTAGTATCTTGCACGAGATAAAATAAAACTCCTTTGAGTTTTATTTTACCTCGATGACCATTGATATCTCATGAACGAATGATATTGTTCATGAATCAGAGTTCGCTATATAAAAATCCTTTCAAATAAAACACAAATATCATCAAATATCACTCTGCCAGTGTCAACTTATCGACGATTGAAAATCAATTATTTTTTTTTTCTATAATTAAAATTCCGTCGCCCATTAAATTAAAGTAATTTCGACTCGCGATCGACTCACAACTGTCCCTCCCCCACCCCTCCTCTCGCCCCGCCCTCCCCCAATGCAGCTCACCTAATACGAAGCGCCAGCAATGTCCAGTAAATCCGACAAAATTGCAACTCGTGAACTAATAGGAATTTTGATTGACTGAATTAAATGGTTATTGGAGCCCCCTCCCCCACTATCTTCAGATCGATCAGCTCTACCCAGCACCCCCCCCCCC
>NW_021680464.1:529747-571118 GCF_001412515.2 Diachasma alloeum | reverse complement strand
GCCCCCCCCCCCCCTATTTCCACTGTACAAAATACCCCGACACAGTGGAATAGGTGCATTAAGATGGTGCGGTCGAGGGACACGCAACGCGGTAGAAACGAGAACGAGTGGAAAAAAACAACAAAATTCGAGGGAAACAAAATAAAAGTCCAGGCAATTTGTCGTTAAGTCGAAACTCATTTTCCACAACGCAGCACCTCATTACAAGACCGTTCAACTTCAATTTAACTTTTCGGTTGCGTTCAAGAGAGTAAAATTAATAAAACCCCCTTCTTCTGCCTCCCCTTCCCCATTCCCTCCCCCCACTGTGCGCCACCAGGAGCCTTTCAACGTTGAGTAAACATCAAACTATCGTGATAAATTGATGATGCGTCCACTTTGTATTTTAATTAAGATGTAAAAGAATGAAAAAAAGCGTCAGCCTTGGAAAATCGATCAAACTGAACCGTGATATCGAATTCCTGTGTATTTCCACGGTTATTGGATACCCTGGGCATACAATTGGGAAAGACGAATACGTTAATATCCCGGAGTACGAGAGTTCAGTGTGTATCTATGTGGTTCCTTTCTACATGCATTCTCTCCCGCTCATACACATGAGGAAGGATGAAATGCACGCTTTCATTCACACAAGGAAGTACACAGCCGGCGGCACACACAGTCAGGCTGCTAATGAGTTAGTCCACCCTTCTCCAGCCCACTCTCGCTCAGGCTCTCTCTCCTCATCGCCACTTTAATTGTCTAAAGCGCAAATTGGCCGGCTTTAATTAGCGTAATTATTTTCGGGCGTCCCGTTGCCTTAAAGTCCTCTCTCCCCGCTAGGTAGATACATAACCTTTCGTCGACCTTTTGCCTGACCTCGCAAAAGAAATTTCTAAACAATGGTGATGGATGAACTTTTGATATTATTGTTGATTCGATGATAATGATTCGGCTTTTGTCAGCAATCTACTCCGTCATGCTTGACTGAGGATTATTTTCATCGTAAACTTTGGTTTTATCTTATTTTAAAAAATAATATCTATTTTTAGAAAAAAATATCTTCATTTTATTCATCTTACTTTCAATAACTAGTTTAAACGGCAATATTTCTTCATTTTCATTCCGTGCAGCATCATAATCTTAATAATGAAAATAATTATAAAGAAAATCAAACAAGATCGAATGAAGTGAAATACAATGCTAAATCGATTTATGATACAATGCTTTAAATTGTAATAAAATGTGAAAGCAATATCATATAATCTTTCAATTTCTTCTCCACATCCTATTAGGACTTTCATTATTTCCAAAAATTAATCACTCTTAAAAACAATATGAACAATGAATGAATATGAGCCATTTATGATGATGCCTCAGCTTAACTTGTGACCCCTACATATCATGCGCTCTTTAAGATTCCCAGTACACTTGTTGAAAATTTGTGTTATCTCGCAGTTCCCCTCAAATTTCGATTTCATTTTTTATTTCGTCATTGGAAAGTTGAAATTTTATGAAAAAATCGATGGTAGCTGTCACTTTCAGTTCAATTATTCCATTAGTCTGAAATTCAGCGTAATTTGGTAGTGAATATACATGTTTTGAAATTCTTGTCTTCCGGCTGCTCCAAAAATTGAGAATTTCATTCCATTTTCAGCGAAACCTGAAATTTCGTGATTTTTCCCCTCCAACTGGATTTCAATGTCACTCTTGGAAATTACTATTCAACTGTCCGTGAAAATATAAAATATATTTACTTGAATTTTTATCATTTCTACTAATTTCCACGGAATAATTAAGCATTTTCCCATCAAATTTTGATATCAAGACAAAACCTAAAATTTAATTGCTAAAATCACTCGCTAAAAGTGTCAAAAAAATCACAGAATGATTTCAGTCCTCATCCGCATCCATCTCCCACCTTTACCCAGCAATAGTCATCCCCCCGAAACCCGTGAAATTCCTCTATTTTCGATTTCTTCGTAATTACTAATTAGAAGCTCCTGGAACGTCTCTCCGATGAAGTAGAACGGATAGAACAGATGGCGTCTGGTAATTGCACGGGATGAAGGCCAAGAGAGAAGCCAGCATCGAGTCATCTTCCCCTCCCCCTCCCCCCTCCGCCATATTCCACCCATAATACCAAGTTCGTTAATTCTCCAACTCCTTCATTTTCCATTTCATTTATAACTCCACAAAATACCTTTTTTAATCCCTCATTATTCCCGATCGCGAAGGAGACGAACTCCCGTCATTTGTACATGTCCACGTGTTAATCACACGCCCAGTGATTACATTATTTGATTAATTGAGCAATCTAATGTGCACCGTAGCGCATGTGTCTGTGGCCACGTTTCGGTGGCGAATGGGTACGTCATGAGCGCGCGGTTGCACTCGGTTAATTGATCTCAAGCCTCATCCGCGTATTTTTATTATTCATCTGCATTAAAATCAAAGATACTCGATCCGGCATGCACCTCCCCCCCTCCCCCCGCCCGAGGGGGGCGTCACCGGCAATACATTACTGACAATTAATGCCGCACGCCGTTTTAATGAAATAATTATCCCCACAACAGGAGTGAAAAAAATTTTTTCAATCACATTTGTTGATCATCGAACATTTGCCCAACGATATTTCATAATCTGACTTTTTAAACTGATCGATGGAGACATTATGACGTTTATTTTCGGCGTATTACTACACCAACCTGTGTTAAAATTAACAGACATGCACCATTACTGTTCCATTAACCATTTTGACAATGTAACTAATGTTAAAACATCTCGTTATTACTCAACCGAGAAAGAGAACAATGATTGCGTCTGGTTTTTCAACGAGAGGCCATCCCCCTCCACAGAGAGAGGGAGAGAGAGAGTGCACGAAACGATCTCGACGGATAAATTAGCAATTTAATTATAGAACTGTCAGACAGTGATTAAATTAATAACGAGGAACCGCGAATCCAATTGAGCTTCTCTCTCACTTCCACCTGCGCTCATCTCCGTTATGCCTTTCACGTTGTGGTGTTGGCGGCGGCGGCGGGGAGGGGGCGAGGGGGTACTCTCATTTGTCGTTTTCATTGGGAATATTGCCGCATGTATAAAACGTTTAGTCATTTATTCATAACAAAACGAATATAATTCGAATTACGATGGAAACGCTATCTCCATTGTTACGTAATTATCTCGTTGACTGACAGTACATGTGTTTTATGGATTTTATGGTTGAATCAACGAGTTAATGTAATCCCCTGGTATGAATCAAATATTTATGTTGAATTAATGGAATTTTCGGTAAATGGGATGATTCATTATGTAGGTGGTAAATGGATTTTATATAAATAGAGAGGAGAAATTGTGGGAAATTGCTGGAAGCTATTATGGTAATTTTGATGAATTTAGCTGATTTGTTTATTTCTTTTTGCATGGGTAAATGATGTTTGGAAAGAGTACCATGAGAAAAGCGCGAAATGGTTAGTGAAATAGTAAAAATAAAATGGAAGGCGAAATTTTTATTAAATCATTTGCTCACGAGGGTTCCCCACACGTACGATTCATTGAAATTATTTTGTTTTGGTTTGATTCATACCAGTTGGGGGATTTGAGAGATTATCTGATCAATTTAATTACTTGTGGTTGTATTTTGGTAATTGCTGCGACGAAATATGTATTTTTGGTCAACGTAATATGATTGACAAAAAATATACACTGTTAGAAAAAATTTAAAATCTCATGAACAGTCGACTAGTAATTTGACATTGCACGAGATTTCAGGGGGAAACAATCATGAAATTTTAGATTTCACTGAAAATTCAATGAAATTCAAAATTTTTGAACAGCATTGTGATGAGAATGCTTCAAGCTATTTCAATTTTCAAGGCAATGATGAATTGGCAGTGCCGAATTACGATAAGTTTTCACTTAATGGAATATTTGAGAATATATTTACCGGAATTTTCCTGATTTCTGTTAATTTTCAGTAAATAATTCAGTTCTCACTGATTTTGCATGAAATTTTGAATTTTTGAGTGACGAAATTCCTTGAAATTTCAGTCGAACTGACACATGGTAAAAATTTCCATAAAGTGCACCGGAAATTTCAGCCGAAAATTGTTAACACTGCAGTTCAGGCGCATGCGCTGGAAATTTTTCTTTCAACCGTGTGACGAACTATATTTTTTTCCACACACCTGCACGGAAAGTTCGTACTTTCCTCCCACTCATCAAAGAGCAAAATACGAACTTTCCTTTGCAGGCGTGTTAAAAAATAGCATGTGCACCTCAGGCGGGAAAACATGACTTTCCACCCTTGAGGCACAATATACTATTGTCGGGGATTCACTGCATCTGCTCCCGGATGAACATCAATGCCTCTGCCCGTCGTCTACGAGGAGAATCTGCTTTCCATTCTTAAATAAAATCACACATGAATAAAAAATGTCTGTACGCGACACCAATTAGCTTGATCAATTAAAAAAAATTTAATCCCGAGTTTAATGTGATTTTTGAACCCCTAAAAATCGCGAATCGCCCCGCACGCGCGCCTAATTACAGCATAAACATGTAGCTTTACGGCTCTGCACTTTGCAAGCACTGTGCACCGCTTCAGCAAATATCGGCTGCCATTAACTCTTGCATACACGAGAGCGCAACACAAACATCCACATATTCCTGGGGCGTAATCTCCCTGAACGTGCGTGGCCAGCCTGATTCATACGAAAATACCCATTTAATTTTTCATGCTCATTCAATTTACCATCATTATCAAATTACTAATCTCGGGTTAGTGGAGTCTCCAGTGACTTAAAATGCGTCGGGAGATTAAGGGGAAATGCGAATGAACAAAAGACGTTGTTTTGTCTCGGTGCGAAGGACTTCTCCGTCCCTTCCTTTCCTGAATCTTCTCGACTTCATTTTACCGTCAGATAATATCGGAATTCAAACTGGGCAAGTCAAGAGGATTTGCTCGTGAGATTTAGCGTAATCTCCGTGAAGAAGAGATAAATTTTGGAAGAATAATTCTTATTTATTCGAGAAGTCGATAAAATTATGAAGGTTATAAGTGAAGCCATTAAAATATAGTGAAATATCATTTTTTATCACGAAAGAATGATGCATAAATACCATAAACAAATCATAAATCAATTGTTCGGTGCAAGACCGATTCTTTTCATTTCTCAATGGAGAAAAACCCCAAAACTAGAATTTATAGCGGCTGAGGGTCCTGTTCCCGGCTGCCCGTCCCTCTTTTTGTTGCAGCAGGACAGACTCTTTTGAAAGAGAGAAAATTCTTCAAAATTCCTCATTTTATGATGGTCATGTCATAAATTCAAAGGATTTAAGGAAAGGAAGGATTAAATTTTCGTTTTCTCCACACGTGCACACAGAATGTTCCCAAACCAAAATTGCAAGCCCCTGGTTTTCTTCAATAGCAAAAAAAGGGTTTTCAGTTGGAAGTGTCTCTCACACTTTCGAAACAGTCATTTCAGTCACGACTTCAAACTTTCTTTTAGCCAATTATTTTTAAGCAAATTTAGCCAATGAGAATTCGGCTATCCCTTCCTTTACGAGGGAGATCGTAAATTTTCCGTTGAAATTTACAAGTTAGTTATCCATTGAGACGTAGACATTTTTCTCTCTGAGCCTTTACTTATGTCCGCGGAATAATTCAAGTCAATTTTAATATGAATAATTCCAATACTCATATTTCAATTGTTAGTTAACATTGTGAGATTTCCAAAAGATAATTTGAAAATTCCAACGCAGTAAACAATAGTGTTTTTTAAAAACTTTCATATCTAAAACTCTGCATTAATTTGTGTTATCAATGGCATTTGTGCAATGAAAATTAAGGTGTTTAGCGAAAACAGTTTATTTCATTTCAACGCCTTTGAAACAACTCCTTGACTATCCAACACCAATAACTTTAGATAATTTCAACCGAATCCTCGCAATAAGGACCAAAAAAATTTATTATTGCCATAAACTTTCATAAAAATATCCTGTATCGAATTAAAACTAATTAAACTTTTAAGGCTACGTTTCCCATGCCGTAGCGCTCTCGCGCCCCATCAGTCTCGTATTTAGAACTGTATATTCAGCTCGATCCTAATGAAAGACAGATATTGATTCCGCTTGTTTATGCACTGATGAACACCATAAATCAAGAAAATAATTATTTCGCGTCCATTTATGAACGCCGAGAGAATAAATAGACCCGATCGACGATACTGATCGATCTTGCTCATTAGGCGTCTGCACCCTCACGCACAGCACTTTCCTGAACGTAACGAGTAAAAAAAAAGGTCGAATAAATAGATGAAAAATAAAGGTAACAAATCCGCCTTTCCACGAACGAGGGCGAATAAATAATTAACCCCCACTACTTTCTATTCTTTATACGCGGGATTACGATACTGGCTCAATCCAGAAATGGAACTGCGAGGGGTATACAGTCGCTCGCGCCAGGTCAGGATCACGATAGCGGCGAGGCTCAGTGGGGCCCAACGGGTCTCACTGCGCCTCTTTATCTCCACTGTGGCTGCCAATTAAAAGGCGCATTTACAACACCTTATTATATCGGCTCGCTCGTTTAGTTTGGCTATCGGCATGACCAGGTTTAAACAACGGGGTGTGTCGGTGATTCGTGGACATTCGGTTGTTTATTCATTCAACTTTTTTAGGGGCCCCTTTTGCGTTACTGCGTGCGGAAAGTCGGATGCGAATGGTGAGGCCAAATTGTGAAATGTAGGTGTTAGTGAATGCCATTTGCAACGAATGTTATTGCAGGCGTAATGCAAATGGGAACTTAAACAGAATGTAAACTTTTCATTCGCCGAAAAGGGTAGCTCACAACGTTGTATATACCTTTTTCATTCATTTCCCGCTTCTGTAACAAAAGGAAAAAGATGAAATGTAGTGGATTCCAGTGAAATTTCTCGGAGAATCGGAGAAAAAGTTCTAGTTCTCAGCAATTTTTATAGAAACCTTGGGGTTTCCCAAATTATTGCCCTTAATTACGGCGTGATATCGCAGCGTACTTAAACTTTTCCCCCTTCGTCACGAATCAACAAAAATTAGAAAACAAAATTACAGAATTCGAAATCACACTGTCAGAAATTTCTTGAAATTTTAGTCACAGCGTCATCTGAATTTTCGACGTCGTGGGGTTGAATTCAATTTCCAATGAAAGCGTTCATTTGAAATGAATGATTTCGCTAAATTTCTCATTCATCTTGTAAATTCAAGAAAATAGGGTTTTTCTTGTTAAACAATCATTGATTTTTCAATGAAAGCTTGAATTTTCAAACTCATCGTGAAAATTAAACATCACATACGCTTCAATTTTCAATAGGTGGAGAATTCAGAAAAGTTATTGCCTGACTTTTCAAAATTTTCAAGGTTTTTCAGTGCTGCACGGACCTGAAAATCGAGAATTACTTGAATATTGAAGAAATTAACTGCTTCGTCAATAAAGAAATATGTAGAAATTTTGTGTAACTTTGTCGTTGTTAAAAATTTCAAGTTTCTTCACTTGAAATTTCAAGAGTAATTTTTTAGCAGTTCAGAAACTTTTTTCTCTGTGAATCTATGCTATACATTCTTCAAGGCCTTTCCACCATCAAAAACGTTCTCCCACTCCTCAGGTATACTTCATATTCCTAACATTATGCACAGAAAACTCCGGAATGGGTCATAAATGAGCCTCAACATGTGAAAATCTGAAATTCATAGGTTATTTATCTTTCCTGTCACGGTTATTCCGTGCCCCTCTACTCGACCAAACTCAAGGACAGCTCAGTCTCAGCTTCTTTCATAAATCGATTCCTAAATAACTGATTCATCACCAATCACATGAATTTCTACGCGTCAGGATATTCTGATATTATAAGAAATCGGTTGAATAGAAACTAAGAGTATCAATTCGATGATATTGCCACCATTTAATTGTCCCATTGTAAATTTTCTATTTTAGAAGATTGAAGCTATAAAGATCCTTTATTTTATGTTGCAGAATGTATGGTAGTACAGCCCAGTGCGCGGGATGCTCGCAGACAATACCAGCGGATCAATTGGTCACAAGAGCGGCGGGGGTTGTGTTCCATCCCAAGTGCTTCGTCTGCAGCAAGTGTGGGGAGCCATTATTATCCGGTGCCAAGTAAGCATTTTCTCAAAGAATATTTTCTTGTGAATCGCTTTGAAAAGAACTCGAATCAACTCGATACTACTTTGATGTATTGATACCGACAAATCCAAACATTGATGGATATTATTTTGTGGGTATCTCTGGAATCATTGACATGACGATAATTTATCAGAAGATGTTTGTAACTAAAGAAATTTCCTGGAATACTCATGTCTCCTATTTTAGAACTTGACTAACCCTTTCCTTCTTTAGATGAATTCTGAGATATTCACAAATTAATACTCACATCATCATTCTTTCCTTCGTTAATACTAATACTACTTCGTTAAACTGTACTTTATCAGGACAGTTATCAAGAAAGGTCAAAGGATATTAGAGAAATAATTACAACGTTGATCAAATTGTCATAAATACGATGTTTCGCTGTTTATTTTAGCTTCATCAGGCTCTGGTCAAAAACTCAAACAAGCGGAGTTAATAGACCATATGCAAACAAACCTGAACTATCAAAACTTAACCAACCAATTCATGGTAGCCCTTAACATCTGGATAAACGTAAAAATATATCAAGATTCTCTGCGTTGACGTAATCAATGTTAAATCAAACTATTTCTAATTCTCGTATTACCCCGCGCTATTATTCGGTCAACCTTGGATGTGTTTAAGGTATAAATACATGGAAAAAAGGATGCTATATGCTATCCATTCAATTTCCTGACCTCTATATGAGGGAAACAATTAAATAATAATCAATGCACAAGTAAAAAGCCCGGGAATAATACAGAAATTGACTATATGGCTCGTTAAATATCATGTAATTCTAATTCTCATTGTAGGATCACGCAAAATTTCACAATTTGATGAACGTTGTAGTTACTTCCGCAACAACCTTTGACCTTTCTTGATAATTATTAACATTAATCACTATATTTCCATCAGAAGAACAACTCCTAACATCCACCCATAAACTTCCAGATACACTTTGATGTCAGGTCAACCAGTGTGCGAGCCAGACTGGCACAAACTGATGAAATCCTCATCAGTGGCATCATCAGGTGGTGTACAAACGATAACAGGAAACGGTGGTGCACCCCAACGGAAAAACAAGGTGGGCCGACCTCGGCGAAGTCGTGAATGAGGCGGTAACCCGGTCGGTCGACCGAAGAAGGTACAACCCACGACGCAATTGTTATCAGCGTCACCCGTCATCCCCTCTGCAGCCTCAATGCCTGGTGCAGTGCAAACACCACCATCTGGTGTTATGCCATCAAGCCAGGTTGACGTTGTGGATGTGGGTGTCGGAGGGGATCCCTATTCGCCGCCGCCACCGGGTCAACAGCACTATCACCATCATCACATGGGTTTGGGCCTTGTGGGACATCACCTGGTCCAACCGCCTCACTTGTCACACCATCCCCAGACGTCCTATCAAGAGTGGACGCACTGGGGTGAATCGTGCGATTAAAAACATTACGCTATGCAACAATCATTGTGAGATCAACTGTTCTTGTGCCGCGAGAGTGTTGACTATTGTACACAGACAACTTGAGATAGAGTTAATAGTGACCTTTTTTTTTCTACGGGCCATCAAACAATCGTGGAACTCTGATTGATAGAGCCCAATGCCGAATGGTTTTGAGACTAAGTGCAGAGAAAAACCGTGGGAGGATGGGAGGAAAATTAATGGATCCATTTCACGGATTGTTGCTCGATGCGAGCCGGGCTCTCGAGGATCACCTGATTACTTTGGATTCGACATTTAATCATTCTGCGACTTACAAAAAACAAAAATAACAACTGGATGAAAACAAACAAACCAAACTCAATGTACTTTTTTTGCCTGACTACTGCGCACGCGATTGAGGATAATTCAATAGAATTGAGCACGTTGGAGACGTGGCTTTTCGGGTGGGAGAATTGATTAGATTTTTCAGGGGTGAATTGCTCAAGGATTGTTTGCTCATTTTTCTCATACGTAAAAAAACCCATCGGGGCAATGCATTAACGCTCAAGCTTTCCCTATATCTATACATCAACAACAAAACCCCTCTGAAACTGTATAAATTATTATTACCAAGAATGAAAGACGATTCAGTGCATGTTAACGAGCCACCGTCAGATGGTGGGCCAGGTGGCGAGGGGTCTCTCCGAAAATGCCACCAGAAAATAAAAAGAGAGTGATTACCATTCCAAATTAGTTGAATGCGGCAGGTGGTTGGAGGAGCCTGTGACGAGACGAGTGGAAAAAAAATCTCTTAATTTTTTTCTTCAATCAGGATTAAAATATAAAATAGGAGAGTAATGGAAGGGAAAAAAAAGGTGGGGAGAGAATCGGAGTTGAAGAGTTCAAGGGAAGAGGAGTCGTAAAATGAGTACGATTGTGAGGAGGGTTTGGAGGGGTGGGTAGTCACCTCTTAGAAAATTATTTTTCTTTCAAAATCATCGAGCCTTTCGCCTCGGTGAGTGCGAAAGAGGTGACGCCTAAGTTCGTTAGGCGTCCCTTGTTTCCGTGGCCGAGGTTAACGGTTACACTTTCATGGAGCCCCCATTGGGCACCCGTCCCCCTACCACCTCTCCTGACGTGGCTCAAAGTCGTTGTAGAAGCTTGAACTCGTTTATTTTGCCGTGCGAAATGGCTAGAACGTCCTGAGATATTCATTTCTGAAATATACTTGGTTAACCTCACTCTCTCCATCTGTCGACGGCTTTTAATTTCTCGACGGTCTCGTTACATTTTCCACTGGCGCCCTGTGCCCCTCATGCATGAATTCACCCGGCCCACCTGAGTTTGAGTTTTCAATGCACAACTTTTTTATTTCACACTTTTCTCATTTTTCCACACCCCTACAAAGGCCCAACTCATGCATTACACCGTACACGCAACAAAACACTGTGAAGTACTTACCGAGTGTTGTACTTAAAACATTTATTTTCATTATTATCCCCCAACGTTTTCTACCTCGTCCTCGTGGCAGCATTAAACGATCGATAATGATGGGGGGATTAATGTTTGACTTGTATTTTCAACTCGCGTGCGGATTAAGTAGGAAAAAAACCCGAATTTGTTGACATTAACAGTATTTCAATCACGAGAAAAAAAAATCTTGGATGTTCGGGCGAAGGATTTGAATGTATAAAGAGGCGATTTAAATATCAGACTATCTCTGAGGAACAGGGTTTAAAAAAACGAGCATCAGCAATAAATGTAAAGTAAATGTATAATCCTTAATACATTCACGATATTAAGTATCTAATGTGTTTGTAGCTTAATGTCGTATTCTTGAGAACAAAGAGAGCATTATAGTTTAACGACATTGGCTCAAGCTCCTACAAAGCTCAATAACGAAATAAAATGAAATAAATAACAAAAAAAACATAAACAAAGTAAAGAGATAAAATTCTTGAATGTAAACTGTATAATACAATTGATCGTTATACGTTCCACTCGTTCTGTTCTTTAGCGAAAAAACTTTTGTCTTCAAAAACTGACTCCATATTTACATTTAAAAGAGAATGTGAGAACAGTGAGAGAAAAAAAAATAACAACAACTTGAAAACTAACGAGAAAGATGTTGAGGGGTCGATTGCAAGCCTGAGAAATATTCCTCCCGGATGGTGAAATAACAATCGATTTGTCAAACGAGTCGACTCTACGGCCCTCCTCTTACCGAGGAACGAACAAATCGCAGCTGAATTTTAAAAAAATGAAGAGAAATATGTAATTTAAACTTGTATATAGGTACATTTTGTATATTGTTAAAAATTTGTGTGATATAAATGGTTATTTACTATTAAAAAGGGAGATAAACTACATCTGACCTTTGGGTGCCACTGGTGGCGGAACTTCCGGGATTTCGCCACCAGCGACCACTGGGAACTGTCCAGTGTTGCCGGGTTGGAAGGTGAATTTTTTCGGCAGATGCACTTCCTTTTATTTTTTATATCGTAAATTGATGATGAATGGTCATTATGCAATTTTGCATCGGGCAATTTAGTACTTTTGTTCGATTAAGTCATCTCTGCAGCTATTTTTACAGACAATCTAACGTGAAATTCTATCTCGTTAACTCGGCAACACTGGAGACACGAAGTTGCGACCATGCGACGTCCTCGGGGGTAGTTACGAGTCTAGATATATCGAGACTAAAATATTTCAGACGAATGAAAATTGCGAGGGGAGAGAGAAATATTAGAGTTTATGGTGCGATCAATCTTCTTCGAGACGTCCCAACGAGTCTCAATTTCCTTCCCGAGGATGTTGTGGAGTAAATAAAAATGCGTGAGGTCAATGATTAGACGGGAGTGGGAGGTGGGGGAGATGATACAAAGTGATCAATTCACGTTTAGTTAATTTTGTTATTTGATTTATCTCAACTTTAATGCCGCAAACTGGGGCATACCTCTAGTCGGTTGCCCTGGGCACTTGTAAGATATTACGGCATACACGTTTATTAATTAATTAATAAAAGAGAAAAGGAAAAATCCAAGTTTCTAGAAAATTGTGATTGTTGTCTTTTATTTATCCCTCGTGTTTGGTGGAGAATTTGTAGTGGAGGAAGAAATTTGGAAACGGTGAGACATGTTCAGTAGAAAATACTTCTTCCTATAATCAAATTTCCCGTATGAGTTCTGAAAATTTTTCCCTTTTTCAATTGCAGATTGAGTCACTCATAAATTCATCGTTTCTTTCGTATTTTTCCGTTTATATAGAGTAAAAATAT
The DNA here is from genome assembly GCF_001412515.2 of Diachasma alloeum. NCBI lineage: Eukaryota > Metazoa > Arthropoda > Insecta > Hymenoptera > Braconidae > Diachasma > Diachasma alloeum. The sequence continues at coordinate 558,272 of NW_021680464.1, read as the reverse complement.
CTAAAACTCCGAGATATTGATAACTCATTGAACTGTTAATGAAATGAGATAATCTTTTTCTTTTGAGCTCAATTGATGGATTAGTTTATTGAAGTTATGAACATTGAAGAAAAAGTCAAGTGTCCATATCGCCCCACCCCAACTATTTTATTAAATTTTTTTAAAATTATAATTAAATGAAAAAGCACAAAAAAACCGTTATTTTTTTATGATCGAGATTCAAAAATAACGGTTCTGCAACCATTTTGAGATTATTTGAAATATAACTGTTTCAAAATCGAAATACTTCATTAACATCCTCACTCAACTCATTTCTATCAACTCACAAACTTTATAGAATCGGTGCTTTTTCTTGTACCTAAAATTTCGGAAGCAATCCGTAATTTTTTGGAGAAAAGGACCACTCGCATGACTCGGATTGTAGCATATAAATGGCTCCCGTCAACACATTAGCGCATGAAAAAATATGCATGTTCACTCCCTCGTTTTTGTTCTCCCCTTCGTCTCCACGGAATGAAGTCATTCACGTCAGCGATGGAATCCACATACTGAGGATCTCATTTTCTTGCTAGTAAGTGCGGAAATTTCTTTATCCAGTTTAAAACGACGAGTTTAAAAAATTCCACACTGATGTATAGTTTGTTGTTAAGCTGCTTTTTTTGGACATCTCAAAATATCCCAGTGCAAACGGAGAAATTTTCGGTCCTTCCTGTCTCCAGCTAATTGTCAGGCGAATAAATCGACGGAAGAGTTGGGTGTTGGGGAGAGAACGAGACAGTTGTTACTGGCCTTGCTATGAATCTTTGTGATCTCCTTCGTTAATTGGACTATATAAAATGAGAATACAAATACCACTGCAGCAACATTATAAAGAACATTTGAGAAATACAGAGAGAAAATCACAATAAAAAGAGCAACCAATTTTCTTAATGATACCTCAAACTTTTTAACCGCATAATTTTTCATCATAAATCCCAACATTTTTGCCATTTTATGGCAAGTCCAAACGACCCTGAACAAGATCCAGTACTTCAGAGATGGGAAGAAGAATCCATCAGTCACGGTTGCATAGTTTCTCAGCGATTGGAAATACCTGGCGCACCCGGAGAAATAGTATTCTTCCAAATGAAAAAATTTTGAAAAATTCGAAAATTGTTCCTGGTCGTTTTACAAACTGCAAAAAACGGAATATTCCCATGGACTGAGTCATGATTTCATGGAAAGATTATGATTGGAGGCTATGAGAATTGCACTTCACGTTTCACAAAGAGAAAATAATGGAAAATTCCAACTTCATGCGATTTCACAGAAAAATGAATCTCTCAAATCAAGAGCAGTCTTCTTATTACGGACATCATACGGTTTTTCTTTGCAATCTAAAGTGGAATTTTCTTGACGTTGTGATGATATGCCTTATTATTTGTTCAAATAGAAAGAATTTTCTTTTATTTAAAATAATAGTGATGATAAGGAAAACATAACTTTTTGACATTCTGGTTCATTCATCCACTTCATGACATGTTTTTTGTACGATTTTGGAAATAATTTTCTTGTCTACACTCTGTTCCATCTGCATTGTTATTAAATATTTGAAAACATTCAAGGGATGTTGAAAAAAATGAAAACAACTTTTATCTAATGCCATTTTGTGTTTTGTGATTGAGCAAAATGATAAGTAAATAAATGTTGTCATTCATTTAATAAATGACAATCTTTATTTGTTGTTATTGTTGACACTCATTTATGTCATTTCACGTTCTCTCGACCGTGTAAAATGACAATTATATAAATATTGTTTACTTTTTCTTCAACATTTGAAAATTTTCTTGTGAATATTCCGTGTGAAATCCCGGAAATTTTTATCATGTTTAATTTCCACTGAAATTTCAGGAAATCTTGTCATTGAAAAATCAAATATACCATTGATTTTTTCTTCGTATTATTAGAAAATCAATAAAATATTCGATTTTTCGTGCAATTAATCCATGAAAATTCGGAAAAATTAGAAAAATTCAGGGAAAAATTGAAAGTTCATGTCATTTTGTTTCTGAATTTTCATGTTTCATAGAAAATTCAACCAAGTTGTGAAATTCCCGCCTCCCGTTAAAAACTCATGAATTTCCTTAAATTCTACCTAAAACTTGAAATTTCATTACCATTATTCTCTTAGATCGGATTCAATGTCACTCTCACGAGAATTTCGAAAAATTTCCAACAATGAACATCCCTTGAAATTATTTGGATCTTCGCGCCTTTCTATATTCATATTCAGTGTCTATTCCTACTTCCGATGGATTAATTAAAGAATCTATTTACGTTCCTACATATGTTACATTCACCTAACTCTCATTACTCCAATTCCCGGCAAAAATATATTGCTTTAATCATCCCTCGAGTCTCTGTCCGTCCCCTTCATAGAAACCCCCCGGTGTATCTAATTGGCATTGCACGAAATTTGTAAAATGGAGAAAAGACCGTTTGGGTGTCGGAACCAATTCAGCATGAGAAAGGAGGAGATGACTCTCATCTAGAGTCTCTCGTCCAGCCCAATCAAAATACCTATACAGTATGTATTGCCGTCAGGTCTCGCTAATTAGACGCCACGTAAATCAGTCCCGAAACGTTTGGGCGTTAATTAACACGGGTTTCCGTTGGAGTCGCTTACCAACCTATTTATCGACACGACACCGAACGCGGCACAGGCGGGGACACTTGGGGGGCGGCAGGGAGGCCGGGGGGAAGCAGCAGTTAAGTGCCTAGATGCCTTGAATTAAAGAAGAAAAATAAACAACATTTTAACATCATTATAAGTTTATAAATGGAGAGGCGGAGTGCTTAAAATTGGACGACTTTCAGAGATTAATTTATGACGAGTTTCGCTTAATTATTACGTGCAAAAATAATTTAATAATTGGAGAAACTCGTGAGTACGTGGAATTAGGTCGTTCATGCAGTCAAACTCGAACTCTGATTCACTGTCGGAAATTCATGGTTGAATTTTTCAATAGAGCAATTAAAATTGCAGGAGGGTCTTTGGATTTTCGGATTTTCACCAAAAGTTATGAACAGGTGAACTAGTATTTTTTTAACTGAATAATTTATGACCGAGTATTGTTAACATTCATTGGACTTGTATTGGGGTAGAACGATTCTATGAAAAAATAACGTGATTTAAAAAATAGTGTTTGGAGATGAATCGTTGGCCAAAGATGATTAAATTCATTGCTGTTGGAGGAGCAGAAGTAATTTTTATAAAATTCTATGTTTGTAATGTTTATCAATGATCGTCCAACATAAAAAAACTTTTTCATTGAGTTCGCAATATGAATAAAAAATTCCATCAATGATTTGATGTCAAATTGAATTGAAATTCATGGCATTGAAAATTCAAATGCAGCTGTTGCATAAATTTTAAAGGATTTTTAACTGTGTGGAGGTCAAGGCTTACAAAATACCTTGAATGACAGAAATAAAGTTTTGTTCTCGTGCTTGTGGATTACTAAAATGTAATAAATATCTAAATTGCATTCAAGTTTTTTTTCCATGTATCAGTCGTTTGCATAATGCATTTAAGGATGTACTGCACCCTTTCGGCCAAAATTCATGTTTTTTTCATTTTTCTGGCAAATTATTGATCGTATTGACGCGAAATAATATACCGTTTTTGCGTTTTATCATTATGTAATCATTATTGCAATCATTTTCCTGCATTTTCCTGCAAAACAGGAAAATGATTGCACGATCATGAAATTTTGTGAGCCATTAAGTAATGATAAAACGCAAAAAACGGTATATTTTTTCACGTCAATTCGATCAACAATTAACCACAAAAATTCAAAAAACGTGGAATTTTTACGAAAAGTGTGTAATGCATCATTAAGAGTGCATAAAATTTATCACATTTGAAATTTGAATGATGAGAAGGAAGCTTTTCACACGTGAATAAGGTGATACATCAGCGCACAATATAAAGTCCTCAGTTAATCATGATTATCCAGGGAAACCCTCGCAGAAGTAAATTGCGAATTTTGTCGTTATTTTTTTCTCGAGACGCGTACACATTGTTGTTCCGACAATGTAACATCAAGTGGGGTATATTCACCGATGCGTTTGAAGCTCGTTCGAGAGAGGGGAGACAGAGGAGAGGAGGGAGCTCATTGTCGGCCAGCAGGAATTAATTATGGCATTCCGCGTTAGTTCAGAGAATTAATTACGTCCAGAAGTTGGACGTTCACTATGTGGATCGTTCGAAATTGTATTCCCGGGGTTTAAGGACATTGTCGGATTTCCAGGATTCACTCAACTGGATGACGGAAAAAATTGTGGAAAAAAATTGACGGGGGAAAAATGCGAAAAGGACGGTCCGTTTTACCCCTGTGGGTTGTAGGATATCGTGAGAAGGGATTCTATCAAGTGAAAGGTTTTCGTTCAATACTGAGTGAAATTTTTAACAAAATCTTCTCAACAATCAAAGCATTCATTAATTTCTAGGTTTTTATCGAACTTTTGTGCTACATTTGTCAGGAAAATAAACGTTTTTTACAAATTTTTTTATGCCGCAATAAATTTCAGCTGGATTGACTGAAATAAGGGTTCACTGGCTCTGAATATTAAATAATGAAATTATAGAATTTATACACGGAGAAAAATTTCTAGTAAAATTTACCCTACCGTATAGTAATCGTGTTGTATACTGGCTCCGAAGGAATTTTTACCCTGACATTGTAGTAAAAAGTGCTATGAGTCTAGTAAAAATTTCACTATTTTGGGTAAAAATTTCACAAAAATATTGTAATTTTTACTAGACTCATCGCATTTTTTACTATAACTTCAGGGTAAAAATTCCTTAAGAGCCAGTATACAACATGATTACTATAAGGTAGGATAAATTTTACTAGAAATTTTTCTCCGTGTAAATTGAAATTTTGTGAACAGTGAATTTTCCGAAAAAAGACCTTGCATTTGATTTAAGGAGAACAAGTCAATGGAATTTCAAGTTTCTCTGAAAATTCAAGTAAAGTCCCACTTTTTGGCGGGAGGAAAACAGAGATTACTCAATTTATATTAATTTTCAAGCAAAAATGAATATTCACTGCCAAATTCCGTCGAATTGTCCGCCAATTCCTTCAGAATTCTAGGAATTTTTGAAAGAATTGCCTGAAAATTCGGAGGAATCTTGAATTCAAGGAGAGATTTCCCTGAATTTTGCATATTTTTCATCAAATTTTCCGGAATAATTCAGAATTTCATTGAAATTTGGAATTCCTCAATATTTCTCCCCTAAAATCGAACCAAATGTCCTTGAGAATTGAATTTCTTACAATAATTCATGCATTAAACAATAGTAATCATGAGAATATGTCTTTATTTCAAGATAATTCCTTCGCGTGTTGGACGAATAGTTTTTCTCTCTCCACCAAAGAGGAATTAAGCATCAGTTAATCAATCTCTTGGCATGGGATTCCGTTTCCGTTAAGTTCTCGTGATAGCTATCGACGCAGGGATACCACCCCCGTGGGTCAATGTATCGATTTCGAGGAAATGCCGGCCGATGACTTTGCCAGAGTGATTAAGTGGGCCGCGCGAGTAATTAACATGCACCGGCGCCCTTATCGGCTCGGGGCCGCACCATTCAGGCCTTAGTCTAGTCGTATGCAAGCCCAGAGACTACGTAACCACCAGCCAAACCCGCCCTTTAGCCCCCTCATCGGGAGTACAGCCTTCGTTGAGCAAACCCAAAGGCTTCTGACGGTCTGACCTCCCTCCGCCACCCCCAGCCCCTCCCGCTTTCTCTCTGTTTGAGACAATTCATGTATGAGCTGTACCTGACGTCGGTGAAGCCTACACATTCTTGAATCCAGCCTCGAGCCCTTTGCTGGAGAAGCTATTAGCTAATTGTCATGTTCAGATGGGATAAACATGTGATTATTCGAAGGGTGAAATAGTCTCGAAAGTATTTTTTCGACGTTAAAAAATTGATAGAGAAAAATCTGGGGAATCGTGGAAAATTCTGACTTTCAGGGGATATTAAATGAATATTCAACGCTTTGTCCACGTAATGGGGTAGTAATTCTCATGAGAGTGACATTGAATCCGATTCAGGGGACAAATGGTTATGGAATTTCAAGTTTTGAATGGAGTTCAGTAGCGAAGTGGTAAAACGGTTCAAGTCGACTTAGCTCGCAGTTTAGTTTTTGAGGAATATTTCCGAATCCAAGGGAGATAGCGACATTTTTGTAATTATATTTGTTGTAGCTCTCAACCGGCTCCACAGAAAAGGTTATAACAACACTGTTGCTATCTCCCTTAGAATCCGAGATATTCATTGAAAACTGGTCAATCGTCGGAATTGACTTGGATCGTTTTGCCACTTCGCTACTGAATTAAAGGCAATTTCAGTTCAATTGTTTCATAAAAATCAATAGAAATCAGGGAATGTTTCATTAATTGCAATGTCGGGGGGATTTGGCACTGAATATCCATGTTTTTGTTAAAAATTCAAGCAAGTCAAGAAATTCTTTTTTGGGTGCTCAAAAATTTTTGCATTTCATAGGATTTTCTGTGAAATTTTATATTTTACGATTTTTCTCCCCTAAATCGGATTTAATGTCACACTCTTTAAAATTTTTATTTGAATTTTCCGTGTGAAATTCCGGAAATTTTCATCATGTTTAATTTTCCCTGAAATTTCAGGAAATCTCATCATTGAAAAATCAAATATTCCATTGTTTTTCTGTTCGAATGATGTGAAAATCAATAAAATACTTGATTTCTCGGTTCAATTATTCCGTGAAAATTCGCAAAATCGTGCACTCTCATCACAATCACTACTGTATTTTCCATGAAATTTTGAAAAATTTCCAACAGAAGATTTCCAATAAAAAATAATTTTCCTTCCGTGTGCTAATTACCTGAATATCTTCAAAGTTTTCAATTAGTCAATGAATTGAATCACCAACACAAGATTTCGCGTTCGATTCTCATCTTAATTCAATTATTTTTTCGCACTCACATCATTTCAAACTTTGACTTTGATCCAACTCCCTCCCTCTCCGCCCCTCCCCACTATTCGCCCTCAGCACTTCACTTCCATTGGCGGATTTAATTAAAGATGGGATCTCCGTGGTGGCACGCCGTGTTTTTTACGTAAATAATTAATATTGTAATGGGTTGAAGAGAGAGAGAGAAAGCGAGGCGCTCACGTAAAATACCGTGAGACGAGAGTGAGAGCGTGGGCGGGTGAGGGCGATGGTAGATGAACGGAGAGGGCGGAGGGAGAATAGATAACGCTGTGAAGGAGGATAGAGAGAAACAGAGGGTCAACAGGATATACCACCAGCAATGTCAAGGGTCGGGATATTAAAAACCTGTGATCTCCGTGAGTAGGTAGTTGCACCGTTACAATTCGTTGGGGCACATCAATACGTGTTTACATGAAAGCTATTTGGTTATTACGATATTGAAGGATTATGAGAGCCTCTCCCGAAAGTATCCCTGACACCCAGAAATATGTGAATATTAATTTATTCATGTTAATTTATTTAAATTGAACGAAATAAAGTTTTTATTTAAATTAAAAATATTTCCCTATTCAGGTTCTGTTTACATTAAATAACTGTTTCTTTTATTATTAAGGAATTTTGTTTTTAATGAAGTACTTTTTTCTTTGAAGTTAATAAAGCGTTATTTGATACTAGTAATTTATCGTCGCTCCGGGATTGTAATTGATTTGAAAAAAAATTGAAAGGGAAAAACGCAATCATATTTTTTTTAGAAAATATCTGATAATGTCATTGTTGTAAAAGAAGAACATTTTTTATTTTGCGAACAATTTTCAATTAATTGTCTTCTTGAATTTAATAAGAATTTCACTTGAAATTAATAAATTTTTCATTTGATATAATTACATTCTTTCTTTTGAAACAAGTTTATTCATTTTTAACCACGGCATTCTTGAAGTAACTAGAACATTTTAAATGAAGATTTTTGTTTGATTCAAATGAATCATATTTCTGAGTGTAAGGACCATATTCATAATTTTGTTCTCAATATATTGGGAAAATAACATTGAAATTATTCATGCGGAAAGACATTGCATTAGCCCTAGCGATTTTACCAACAAACTTGACCCAAAATGTAAAACTCAGAGAAATATTATTTTAATTGAATGAAGTTGATTTGAATGAATTTTGGTTCAATTCATGAAAATTGTTGATTGATGACTCAATTTATAGTTCGGATAGTCGGGATGTCTCCGAATTCAGCGAGGAATTCGGAAACATTTTGCTGAAATATAATTCTGTCAATCAATTTGTTTCAGACAAGAATTTATTACTAAATTATTTTTTGTTTGATTGAAACAAATTTGATTGGCAGAATTACATTTTCCTCAGTTTTGTTTCTCTTAAATACTTCTCTTGAAATTGATCCACCTCCAGTGCATTCTCCCCCCAACCGGAAGTATTCAGTGCTCAACTTTACAGTATAATTTTTTGTTTTCCCTAGAAAAAAAAGATCTTGAGAGCCGCAGTTTGTTTTTTTTCACTTCTCTCAAAACCGCTCCAACGCTCTCATTGTGTTATCCCCGCTTGTGACGCCACTGTGGCCGGAAAGTTCTGGCATTGCTATAAAATGTTTCTATAATGGAGTTGGTTCACTCAGTTATTCCGATCATAAAATGATAGAACAATCACATTTCAAAAATAATAAAATTTGAAGTGAGTAAAAAAATTGAAAAAATTATCAAGTCAATGTTTTAGATTTCCATTCAATTACTATACTCGAAAACATTTCCTATGCACTTTTTCTGTCAATCATTATCACATTAACAACACCGAAAAAATTACATTATTAGAGAAAACGAAAAATACATAAAAATTGTGAGGGATAAATCACAACATAATGAACGTGGAACGAGGATTCCCTTTCCACGTATCTAAATTGACTCTTGCGCAATAATTTAATGACCATCAATAATAACCCTTAACAAAAAATGGCAAAAAATCGCGGGTTAATGGACAGGCTAAGACGTAGGTGTAAAAAGGAAGCAACAAGCTCGGGCGAGCAAGTCGTTTCCTCGTTAACTTTAATCCGCAGTTAATTTAACTTAACGTCGCTGTAATGCCGTGATGTACCGCGCAACAAACTCCCTCCCTCGCCCCCTCCAGATCACCCTCTCGCTCCCACCCACTCGATCGTCGCGTTAACGCTCTCCTTTCAGCATCGACTTGAAGACTCACTGCACTGCACACACGTGTGCAGTATCGGCGGTGTAATACCTCGGAGTTGGGTCATATAGCGAACGAAAAGCCCCGTCTCAGTGTGCGTAAGTACTTCGGTTCCCTCTCGGAGGGAAGGTGGAAGAAAAACGAGCGGGTAATTCAATCGCCTGGCGCCAGGCGATTTCAGATTGCAACGCCCTCTTTACTCGCTACAAATTCATTGCGTTATTGGAGAGGGGGGAGAAAAAATATCTCTCATTCGATTTTATAAAGTCATAAAAACTCAATGAAATTTATAACTCATCCAGTTAAACTGCAAATGAATGCTCAGTTAATTTTATTTTATGGGAAAAAAATGACGAGTTTATTTGCAACTGGTTTAAAACTGTATCAGGTTGGAGAGAAAATTGTTTATGGTATTAGTATTGAGGTGCAACGAGCGGGGATTTCATCCTGGGGTTGGAGGAAAAACAGGAATTTTAATTTAAGTTTGTTGGTTTTTTAAATTGAGTACAGGACAATTTCTTTCTCATATTATGTAAACACATTCGTCGTGCAATATTTTTTTATAATAAATTGTTGGAAAATAGTGTATATTACTTTATATTATACTTTTTTATACCAATTCCATTTAACGTGGGGCAATAGATCGGTGACGAACACATTTCACCATTTCTTTGTAGAAAATATTTGGCAGGTTTGTTCGGAGACGTAAAAAGTACATATTTTTAGCGATTTCAAGCAATTTCTTACTATGCATGTATGACACCTCTAGAAAGTAGGGAAAATTGTTTATCCATAGAGAAAGAAGTTTTGAATTTCAGGGATGTGTCATTGATTTCCTGGGACATGTCATTAATTTTCAGAAATGCATCACTAAAATTTGGTGACAGATGCCTAAACACTAGAGATGGGTCCCGGAAAATCAGTGACATTTCTTTGAAAATTGATGATTATGTCCCTGAGAGTTAGTAACGATGTCACTAAAAATCGATAATAGAATCACTGGGGTTCAGAATTTTTCACTCACTGAATTTCACAATCGCGAATCCCTAATAAACACGGAGAGGAATATTCAGTGAAAAATACGGAACAATTCACGCACTTCGCAATCGTTTTCCAGTAATTTTTATAGGAATGGAAGAAAAGAAATCTGAAACGTTCAGTGAACTCTCAGGTTCATCACCGACCAAAGTACGAAATTGTCACGGAATTTTTCCCGAAGGAGTAAAATCTTACAGAAACTTCCCGACTTATTATGCCTCCAAAATCAAAAATTCTTGAACGTACAACAATTTTTATGAGGCTGGTAAGTTATTTCTACGTTCCGTTCCGTAAAATTTCTCAATCGTTGGGGAAAAATTACGGAACGACTTGTTGTCCCCACAGCGGTGAGTCATCAGACGGGTGGTTAATTTTTACGAAACAAATCGTAGAATTTACGTGGTGATTCATACAATTTCAGTTCCGACTCACACTTTTTATTGAATTTCACTTCACTCGCGGATTACGTTTGGAAAAACGCAATTTCTACTTTTTTCCGGTAATTTTTATCGAATTTTTCTCTCCGTGAATAGGGGTAAATGCCTGAACATCAGTGATATGTCCCTGGACATCAGTGACCGGGGATATATCAAGAAAAAAAAGATGTGATTTAATTTTGGTGAAAGATATTAAATTTCTATCTGTCGCGTCGGTTAATTTGCTTCAAGTAAATCTGTTCTACTCCATCAAATATTTTCACGTGGAACATATAGTTTTTGGGCCCTCCAATTTTTCTTTCAGTATATATATAAATAATCTCTCGAAAAACTCAATTCTCCCTCTTATTTACTCCAAATAAATAATGCAACTTTGCTTCAAGATCTCAGAAGACGATTAAACAACACAGAAGGCGCTTTAGTCCATCCAACTTAACCCGATATATCCCCTCTCCTCCTCCTTCTCCTCTTTCCACCCAACGCGCACCCCTCTCCGCCCCATCGCATTGCCACGGGAATCTCGGGAATCCCTCCTCGTTAGGGCCAGTTGGCTCATTCGGGTTTTCGCTTGTGAGAAATCCCCTCATTCTGCCTACCTCAAACTCTAGGCGGCTGATGCGCCTTTAATGATGCGTCCCCGTGCTCGCGCGAAAGAGAGCATACACCGGATAATAGGCGATAATCGACGATTAAAGTCTCGTTATTTTTGGGGAGAGAAAAATGGAATAAAAGTTTTTGTCGAGTGAAATTCAGTTCGTGAGCTGTTTCGATATCTAGATGGAAACACCCATGGGGCGGCATATCAATTCATTATTTCTGTTGTTCATTAAGTACTAGTTTTTCGTCCGAGTTAATTACCTCAATTCCCAAAAAATTTGACTCTTCAGCGGAATTCCCGTATTTTCACTAATTGGAGAGGGAATCATTGTTGAATATAATGAATTTTAATAGCCTTCATTCTTTTTTTGCTTTAATACTAAATATTTAAAAATAACTGTGGATGAAAGTTAATTAACAGGTTCGAATTGAGGCTGATGGGAAGGATTTTGTAGACAATTTCCTCAATTCTGATTTTGACCAATCAGAGTGCAGTATTCGGGATACCGTGACGCGTTTCAGACTGATAATTTCCCTGTAACCTGTCAATTGTTTTCTACGAATTTGACAGATATTTCTCATATTTTAGTGAAATGTGTCCCGTAACCCCGAACACTGTATCCCAATCGGCCAAAATCAAAATTGAAGAAACGATCGGGATCAATTTTGCAGTAAAATCCCTCGCGCTGCGCGCTCAGGATTTTAATCTCCAAAACCGATCCCTCTCGTTGCTATGTAACAAAACATTCGGGAAATATCCGATAATTTTGAAGGTCTTGGGGTATTATAGCTGATAATAAGTCGGTTAAGTGATGTCAATTGGAATTTAGTGATTAATGTGGATGATAATGTTTTCAATTAGAATTTATGAAAGGCTGTCAATTAATATTAATGAAAGGGCTGTTATTGAAGTAGATAAAATGCATTGGATTAAGAATATTTAAGAACATAAAAATACTATAAATTGCAAGTTTTTTCGGAGATTTACATGAGCATATCAATTATTTCTGTTGTTCATCATATGCTAGTTTTTCGTCTGAGTTAATTACCCTAATTCCCAAAAAAATTTGACTCTTCAGGATAATTCCTGTATTTTCACTAATTAGGAAGCGGATCACAACGGTGGATAATGAAGTTTAATCCCCTTTCGGTTTTGATTTAAATACTGGCCAATTCAACGATAACTAGTCACAGAACTTGATGGAAAGCTGTCTATTAAGATGAAGTCAAGCGTTTGTGTTGACAATAGCATTGGTTTATTGGAAAGCTTTCATTCAATATCGAATTTGTACATCTCAAAAGAAATGCATCCACGCAATGGGCATAATTCGATAAAAACCTATCTCAATAATTCAGTAAAACGAAAATAGCAGATGAATTCATTATTTTTGTTGTTCATCACATATCTTTGTCTGATTTTTTTATTCCCCTTGATTACCCCAATTTCGCAAAAAATTCAACTCTACCGAATAACTCCTGTATTTTCACTAATTAGGGGAAGCATCATTCATGACTATAATAAAGTTTAATCCCCTTTATTCTGTTTTGGTTTTATTACTAACCAATTCAACGATAACTAGTCACAGAATTTCATGGGAAGCTGTATATTACGATGAAGTTTAATATTTTCGTTGAAAATTGCATTGGTTCATTGGAAAGCTTCCATTCAATATCAAATTTGTACATCTCAAAAGAAATTCATCCACGCAATGGGCATAATTCGATAAAAACCTATCTCAATAATTCAGTAAAATGAAAATAGCAGATGAATTCATTATTTTTGTTGTTCATCACATATCATTGTCTGATTTTTTTATTCCCCTTGATTACCCCAATTTCGCAAAAAATTCAACTCTACCGAATAACTCCTGTATTTTTACTAATTAGGGAGAGGATCATTTCTGACTTTAATGAACTTCAATCCCCTTTGTTCTGTTTTGGTTTTAATAGACAATTATTTTGGTTTGGATCAAAATGAGAATAAAATGGAGGGAAAAAACTGCGCAGATAATAAACTGAATGGAGTTGTTTATTTCCTGTAAAACAATTACACACTCGTGGAACTGAGAATTTGCATAGAAGTTTTGCTGTTTTCCACGTAGCCCCTCTTCCCTCATCGCGGTTTCATTTCACTATGGCAAACTACCTTATATTGTGTTTGCTTTTCATAATTGTGCGCTTAATTAGCTGTCAGATAATGAAAACAACATAATTAATTATAGCAAGGGGTGTATAATGAGTAGTGGAGGGGTGCCGTGGAGTTTTCAATGTGGCGAGAAAGAGAAAAGGGATTTGTACGGTGTATTGTTAGCGGAAATTTCGGTGGAACTGGGGAATCCATCGCGGGGCGTCTTAGTTGTCAAGTTGAGGTGTCAGTCCACGCTGACGTATGTGCGGGTGAATGGGCGATGAATATTTCCACTAATTAATTTTCCAAAGGGGTTATTTGTATTCATTGAATGATTACACAAAACGGGGAAATAATTTCTTTCAAATCACCTTATTCTGTTATTTCTATTGTTTTTGATGGGAATTGAAATTTAAATATTGCGCAAGTGGAAGCTGTTACTGACAATCGATGAGACCGGAAAATCTGGTGAAGACAATTTTATGGAGGATATTGATCAATTTAGTGAATTATAAACATTTTCCAATCGCGGATGTTAATTGAGGAATAATTTTTTCTTTTAGGAATTAAATATTTTGAACATCTGTTTGTCGGGATTAATAGGAAGCTTTGCAACTGATGTTGATTGTCAGCTTTTCAATGAAGATCAATGAAGAAACCGTAATAATTCAAAAGTCAATAATTTAACATTCTTCAATTGCGGATGATAATTGAAGAATAATTTTTTCTGTGGGAAAAGTTGAATACTCCAAGCATTTGTTTGTCAAGATTAATGGGAAGCTTTTAATTAATGGTAATTGAGAGATTTTGAATGGAGATCAATGGAGAGACACTAATAATTCAATATTCTATTCAATATTCAGCAATTTAATATTTTTCAATCGCGGATAATAATTAATGAATAATTTCTTCTGGTTGAGAAATTGAATATTTCGAACATTTGTTTGTCAAAATTAATAGGAAGTGTTCAATTGATGTTATTTGTCAGATTTTCAATGAAGATCAATGAAGAAACCGTAATAATTCAAAAGTCAATAATTTTACATTCTTCAATCGCGGATGATAATTGAAGAATAATTTTTTCTGTGGGAAAAGTTGAATACTCCAAGCATTTGTTTGTCAAGATTAATGGGAAGCTTTTAATTAATGGTAATTGAGAGATTTTGAATGGAGATCAATGGAGAGACACTAATAATTCAATATTCTATTCAATATTCAGCAATTTAATATTTTTCAATCGCGGATAATAATTAATGAATAATTTCTTCTGGTTGAGAAATTGAATATTTCGAACATTTGTTTGTCAAAATTAATAGGAAGTGTTCAATTGATGTTATTTGTCAGATTTTCAATGAAGATCAATGAAGAAACCGTAATAATTCAAAAGTCAATAATTTTACATTCTTCAATCGCGGATGATAATTGAAGAATAATTTTTTCTGTGGGAAAAGTTGGATACTCCAAGCATTTGTTTGTCAAGATTAATGGGAAGCTTTTAATTAATGGTAATTGAGAGATTTTGAATGGAGATCAATGGAGAGACACTAATAATTCAATATTCAGCAATTTAATATTTTTTAATCGTGGATAATAATTGATGAATAATTTTTTTCGTTAAGAAATTGAATATTCGGAACATTTGTTTGTCACGATTAATCGGAAGATTTCAATTCATGTTCAGTGTTATATGGAACTCATTGTGATATTTTCGTCAAATTATGAATTTTCAATGACAAAATTCCCTGAAATTTCAGTGGAAATATTACTCATTAAAAATTTCCAAGCCTCTTACCGAAGATTTTTGTAGAAAATTTTCAACAGTGTATGTCAATATCTATTGGAATTCCAAATGACCTTGACAAATAGCATTTATCAAGGACAAGCATTTGCCACCGGTTTTTACCTTGTAAAAAACACTTCTGGAGCACTTTCATTTTCTGTAACGGAGCTGTGGCATGTGGACTTCTCCTCCTCCCACCTCACCCGCCGCGCATTTCCGACGCACCCCCCACTCCGTCATATGTTATACATTTTTTGGTACAAAAGAAAAAGTCGAGGGATCGAGACGACCTCTGACACCCAAGGAGGTGGGCAATTATTATTTTGAGTGGTATGGCGACTAGGGGTTGCCAGATATTTTATTAAAGGCACAATCGCCTAATAGCGTGGAGTACAACGGTGGCCAGATACTTCGTACACTCCAACTTCCATTCCATCTACACAAGGGAAAAGAAGAGATGTATACCAGGCTTCCAAATGCCATCCACTCTCTCGCATGACACTATAAATGTTTGCTTTTCCTTTTGGATTATTTATTCCTTTCTCTCTGTCTGAGTGGAAAACATTGCTCATGCTTCATCTCGGTGTGTGAGGAAGAAGGATGAGGGGGAGATTTTCAGCTGGTGAATATTAAGATTGAATTATTGGATCGAATTTCATTTCATTTTGATAAAAAAATGTTTTCCCTTCAAATATTTCAACCAAATGAAACAGAAAATTCGTTCATTCCAAACGAATCCTGTGTGAGAATCACGTAAACAATTATTTTGATCCTAATTACAATTTCTTACATGTTTATAAGATCGAGGAAACACTTGTTCATATTTTTAAAAAATAAAATAAAATAAAAATAAATTTAATTAAAAAAAAATTGAAAAAATAAATAAATAAAAAATTACAACTTAAATATGAATAAATTCATTAATTTGATACAAATAAAGGTTATTCAATTTAACTTAACAATTGCTCTTGGTGTACAATCATTTACTAAAGTTCTGAAACGATCTGAACTTGCATCCTATGTATTTCGTTTCAGAACTTTAGTAAACGACTGTATAGCATGAGCCATTTGTTATTATTTCTTAACATTACATTTGTTTTCAATTTATTCAATATTTCTATAAATCATTGGTTTTATTATAATATTTCCCTGCAGACCTTTTCTAAAAAAACATAAAACTGATCTATTTTTCTAGATTCAATTCAGTTTGCAGAATAAAATTCCTCACGTCCTCGATTCAATTGTACTGAGATGCAGCAGCTAAAGACAAAGTGTTCAATCATTCAAATCCTCGAATTAATTACAGATCAATCAATTCATAATTTCCTGGAACCGGGATAAAAGGATGACGTCGTAATACCAGTTACATTATGAGATTACCCTTTGGCTGGCTGGAAAATTGTTGGAATTTCGGGAGGGTTTGTGTCCCGTGGGTGCACCAATTAAGCTTCTGCCTCATCAATTTGGTTATTTAAGATAAGTCGAGTCGCCTTCCCCTCGGGAGCTTAAGGCGCTTGTAAGTTTCAAGAGGGTCTTGCAGTACCTCTCGCGCTACCGTCTCAATGGAAACATACTCCAGTTTTCCTCGTTCTACGGTGGCAAAACTCCGCGATTCAGCTGATTCTGACTAGTCTTCACCGGCCCGAACATGAAATTTTAATTGCGGACAATTTTATTATGAATTTTTCGTGTTAAGTCCCGAAAATTTTTCACAAGTAACGTTTGCACTGAAATTTCAGAGGATCTCGTTGTTGAAAAATTGAAAATTTAATTGATTTTCTCATAATTTGATGAAAAAATTAATTCTAAAAAATTATCGTCCTAAAAATACAGAACATTCTGATTTTAAACATTTATATTTAATCGAAAATTCCAGCAACTTGTGAATGTTTCTCTTACTTCTACTTTAAACTTATGAAATCCTTCAAATTCAACATGAAAAAAACATGTGACAAATTTTGAAATCCCCATTTTCAAATATTAATTGTTTTTCTTCCGCTCACTTTTTTTTCTCTCGTGTTTGCATACAAAACAAATTTTCATAATAGTAATCTTCTAATTATAACTCATATTTCACCTTAGTCAGGGACAAATATAATATTTCGATAAAATTATATAAATAGTATATTGTGTTACTAGTGTAAGCACGCTCGTGAACTTTACGCACGCCATGCCGAAAACACCCGGTTTACGCACACTAAATTGTTTCGAAAAGTGCACTTTTCAGACAGGTATCACAAAAGCTACATTTTATTCCTCACTTAACCGGGAGTGATCTTCTGGTTGGAAAATTCAACGAGATTAAAATTCACAAATGCCTTCATCAGAAACATAACTCCAATTTCGCCCGAAATTAAAAAGTTCCCGTTTTGTAATTTCTTTTGCAAAATGTAGACAAAAAACAATCGTTGGCGATATACAGTGGTATACATACATCTGTAATAATAATGAAATGTAAAAATTATAAAACTGAAAAATCACTTATTTGAAATAATAGTAATTCTTTTCAGAAAAATATAATAATAGTTACTTTTTTTTTCATCTCTCGAATTGTTCTCATCGTTCTCACTAAAAACTCTAATAAAACGGTCCGCAGAGCCCCGATTCCACCCGCTGCAAGACCCCTGTTTTCCTCAATTCGAACAGTCAAGACACTTTGGTGACACCGCGGGTTAGACACGGACGCTGGTGATTCTTGGTTAGCAATTAGAGGATGACACGGGGGCCCACTTAGCCGATTCCCAAAGAGGCTCTCAACCTCGTCACCGTCCGCTGCAATCTCTTAACTCTCACCCTCTCCCTTAACCCCTCCCCCCTGGCAACGAGGGGATGAAGCAGTATATTCTCGTACATCTCCCAAATCCTGGGTGAATCCCTTCTGGACCCTTAACCCACCCGAATGTTCAAGTACGTTTCACTCGGATTCTCTAATTAGGACAACTGAGCCAACAATACCCGCCTTTGGATCATTAGACCATCATCAGCAGCCATGGGTGAGAAACCCTCCGACACCCTGGAGCCCCACCCCCTCGACTTCACCAGAAAAGCCATCCTGCATTATTTGTGAGTGCAGAAGCAAAAAACTTGAGAGAAGAATAATATTCGAAGTGGATGAGGACGATGTGGAGTTACGGATGAGCTCCCCTGGCATTCGTGGAGACGTAATGGCCAAGTTTTGGACACAGTTGCCTCTAAGTGCCCCCCACTAGATGTCACCCCACCCCCCAACTCGAAACGTTGATATCCAACCGGCGAAGATGGCCCCGATGGACTAGGAAATCCAACGAAATAACTCCCGAACTCGGGATTAATGTGTACATGGAGTGCCATTGGCTCTGGCAATATTATGATTGTGTTTGTATACCAAATGATGGAGGATATCTATCGCACGATAATTGGTAGTGTATTGCAGTCGAACGCTGGGTGATTGTGTGCAGTTGGTAAATAATGACAGGAGTGATTAGTTAATTCTGTTAGGAGTCATTTCTCTGGGGATTAACGAGTAATTGT
This sequence comes from Diachasma alloeum, assembly GCF_001412515.2. Classification (NCBI taxonomy): domain Eukaryota; kingdom Metazoa; phylum Arthropoda; class Insecta; order Hymenoptera; family Braconidae; genus Diachasma; species Diachasma alloeum. The sequence continues at coordinate 539,555 of NW_021680464.1, read as the reverse complement.
TATTCGGGGAATGGGCTTTGTGGTGAGTTTACGGAGTGAAATGTGTGCGGGGCATGAGATTGTCCATTTTTAAGGTGCTTCGGTTGAAAAGTCAAAGTGATAAGACCAAATTAGAAAATTCATGGGAAAAATTTCTTAGTGTGCTGCATCATTGAGAATTCTTGCACGTTTTCTTCAGATCTCAGTTTCAAGAAAAAAATAATGAAATTTGGAGGTTTTTGGAACACCTCCAGCTAGAAACTCCGAGGTTATCCCATTCTCAATTAGGAAAATTTCTATGGCACACAAAAAATGATAAACTTTAAACCCGGCTGTGTGGCGCACTTCGTAGCAGCATGAGATTCACAGCCTCAAGCTCCCAGGTTCGAGCCCCGGCCGGGCCAAAAATTCCACAGCAATTTTTCATCACAATTTTCCTCATAATATTCAACTGAAAACTCAACACAATTTTCAAACCGAATATTCCACGGAATTTTCAACTGAAAAATCCACTCCACTTTCAACATTCCCCGGCTGAAGGCCCTCGGGCGATGGCCGCGTTGGCAAGTTAACCCTTGCAACGAAAAACCGGTGAAATTTGAAATTTTTTGATAAACTATTGAGGAAAAACTGGTGGGTGATAAATCAATGACCCTCATTGCCTGACACCCACTTTTTTGACTTTTATATTCTGACCCTACTTTTTGGATCCTAAATTCTGACCCTCTTTTTTTAACCCTAACATTCTGATCCTCACTCCTTCACCTTTACATTCAGGCCCTCAGTTTTTGACTCTAATATTCCAACCCTCATTTTTTAACCTCTACTTTTTGACCCTCATATTCTCACACTTAGTGTCCGACCCTTATATTACACTTGATAGCGCTTGGTACAACCCGGGCTGATAGGAAATAATCCTCCAACTGAAACACCCATCCCCCATTCGAGTATAAAATATACTTAAATCACGTGTATTTTATTCTTGAATCAGTTTATGCATATATTTGATTCTGGTATAAAATATACTCAACTCAACTATATTTTTTTCCCCTGTAGCTTTTCTAATGAATATTATTCATTCGCGATTCACTCGTGATCCACCAAATAAAGTCTCCTCTCCCAGTATTTTTTAATAACCGTTAATTAGCGGGCGGTTAATGGAGCCCGGAAAGCAGCACTCATGAAGTATAATGCAAACCCTCCAAAACATTAGCCATTCGCAGAGCTTGAGCCCAACATCAGAGGTAACATGAAGAGAAATACTCGGCTCTCAGTACCGTTCTCCCCCATTAACGTTCGGGCATACGTGTAGCCAACCATTAGAGCCAATCGAATTTGTCAGCTTTTAGGTACGATTATATATTTATCCCAATCAGGGACGTCATTCCCACCGGTCTCATCCCTTCTGAGTTGCCTATTCCGATTGCGTTCCTCTGTTTATTCAGGGGATCGCTTCGTTCGGACTCATGTGATGTGTCAAAAGCCGGTAAATACGTCGGGCAAGAATAATTTTTCAGGTGCATTTTTATGTTCAATTCTCCTTTTATGTTTTATGACGAGTGGGAATTCGTGACGATGGGTTAATTGCTACGTACGCGCCCAATCATCCAGATCGAATTCGCGGAATCGTGAGAGAGGAATATCCAGTCATCTTTGGAGATGTAATTTACTCGCTTCTTTCTGCCATTAACTCAATTGCAAAGTACGTTACCGGCGGACGCAGTACATAAACGAATTCCCTTTTATAAAAAATGTTGAAAAACATTCTTCAGTTGAGAATCGAATTATTGTAGCCGAGAAAATCATCAATTCAATTAATTGAAGATCAATTTATTGAGAATTATGTTTGATATAAGTGGTAATTAACATCAATAGTCTGGCAATTATTTTTTTTTTCATTTCGAGGAATAAAAAAAAATATCATCTCAGTTTTTCAACATAAAAAAATACGGATCTAATATTTTTCATCCGATTTATGTATTCTTATTCAATAAACAAAATTCATGCAACAGGCCAATTGAAAAATACATTTTGTGAAATGAGAAAATTTTGTATTTAAATGATTGGCGATTGATTAATGAAGGATTATAATGTCATAAGTGATATGACATGCTCCGATCCTATTAGAACCTGTGAAAATTAATTTGCAAAGATGCAATACATAAACGCATTCCCTTTTATAGAAATTTGGAAAAAAACATTCTTCATTTAAGAATTAAATTTTTGCAGTCGATTTTATTAATTGAACTAATTGAAGATCAATTCATTGAGAATTATCCTTTGATAAGTGTATTATCATTCCACTAATTGTAATCCGTTGTTTTTTATTTCGATGAATAACAAAAAATTAATAACTTCTGTTTTCCGCATTTTTAAAACAAAAAATACGGATCGAGAAACTTTTCCATTAAAACGATTGAGGATTGATGAATGAAGGATTACGATTTCATAAGTGACATCCACGTTATTCCTGAGGGTTATGTGACATGACATGCTCCAACCCTTCTAGAACCCACGAAAATCAATTTCTCGTCCTCTCCATGCACTTTTCCCTCTGTCTTTCTCATCCCTCCAGCCTCTTCCTCCCCAACAACTGTAGCTCTTATCGGCAGCAATGGGATTGCACACGACCGTAGAACTTCTGTATGTGGTGTGTACCTGCAATGAGATAGAGGCAACCTCATCTCCTTTTTTACCTCTTGTCACGCCTCGTTTTTACCCACACATAGCCCCCAATCTTGTCGCGAAGTGGCTTCCACCGACGGCGGGCGGGGGTGGAAGCGGAGAAATACATTCCCAAATAGACCAAGGTTGAGTCAAAAATTTGAATTTCAAATTTTCTTTCTACTCTACGACTACACGATCGAATTCGGCTTCTCTCTCTTCTGTTCATATTTTTTGCCCATCATTTTTCTTCCCTCTTTCATCCCAAATCACTTCCTCCCACCCTGGAGTTTCTTGGTGGTGTAACTTTCATGATTACTCTGTTATTACTCGGTAATTACAGACTGCATTCAGTACCTTGTAACACGCGATATGGCATCCAATCGTTTCATGAATTTTTCGCACGAATGAATTCTTACATTCATCTCAATTTTTTCTTCGATAATTTTATTAATTTGCGGGAAAGAGATTTTTTGTGGCGGGAACAATGTTTTGGTTGGGATGGTCATTTTTGTTTTTGCGTTTTCGATCATTAGATATTTGTTCACTGAGACTTGATGGGAATTTTTCCTTCAGTGATACCCCTGATAAATCAAAACATTTCTTTCCCTGCACTATTAGAAAATTACTCTTGAAATTTCAAGTGAAAAGGCTTGAAGTTTTTAACAATGACAAGGTTACATGAAATTTATGTAGAATTCTTCATTGACAAATCAATGGACTTCTTGAATATTCAAGTAATTCTGGATTTTCAGTTCCATGCGGCACTGAAAAGTCTTGAAAATTTTGAAAATTCAGGCAATAACTTCTCTGCATTTTCAATTTATTGAAAATTGAATTGTATGTGCTGTTCAATTTTCACGATGAGTTTGAAAATTCAAACTTTCATTGATTGTTTTTCCCAATCGGATTTCGACCAATCAGAGCGCAGTATTTGAGGCTACCCGACAGTTTTATTTCCCGTATTTCCTCCTAGCTTTTGAATATTTCGCAGTAGCTCTTCATTTTTTCGGCTCATTTCATATAGAATCTTATATTTGACAGTCTATGGAAATCGGGTCATTCTATTAACATAATTTGTTCAAATCTTCCCCAATTTACCTCCTGATGTTGTCCACTGCACTCTGCTTGGCCAAAATCCGATTGGGAAAAATAATCCGACAAATACCCCTCGAGATTCGAAATTAATCGGGTATTTCCCTCGAGCTTCCCTGCAAACAAACCATCGTGCCAAGTTTTGCAGAAAAATCCCTCGCGCAAGCACTCATATTTTTTAACCTGCAAAACTTGACACCCTCATTTGTTTGCAACAAAGCTATCGGGAAATACCCGATAATATTGAAGCTCTTGTGTTATTACTACTGAAAAATCAATGATTCTTTACCATGCAAAACCCAATTTTCTTGAATTTTCAAGATGAATCAGAAATTTAGTGACCGTATTTATTCAAAATTGAATTCAAACTCACAACATTGAAAATTCAGATGAAATTGTGACTGAAATTTCAAGAAATTTCCCACGGTGTGTGCAATTACCCTAACTTTTCGCTCGTGTCGATCATCAAATAATCCACTGAAGCATAACAAACCCCCAAAGAAGCAAAAAAGACATCTGAACAGTCAACCGGCGATAAGCACAGAGTAGCAAGCCACTTTGCAACCCATCCCCCCCTAGATTTATCGTTGTTTCGTGTTTGCAGTGTTTTAAGCACGTTTTATGCCATTCGACGAGCCCGCACGGCCCAGCTATAACCGTGGCCAATTTTCCATATCCAACTGCACTCTGTGGCCCATCCCACCCCCTCTCCACTTCACCTGTACACCCTCACAATTTTTTTTCATTTTATTCTCTCCATCTCTATTCCTCCCTGCGTTTTCCATCGAGCCGTGGCAATCCGCTGCATTTGACTGTGCAACGCACCAGAAATTCTGGTCATTGTTCACGCTAAATTGAATACATTGGTAAAAAAAATTAATATGAACAGTGCATACCCAAAAGCAACTGACCACCTCTCCTCCTCGTCGTTTTTTTCCGTTCCTGTGCATCCCTTGGGTGGCGAGGGCAGGGAGAGTGTGCAATCCGATGCATAGGTACATAACGCATCCCGGCATTATACAATTTATTCAAAAAAATGCCATAGGAAGGGGAGGGGGAACATTTTGGGGAAATAAAATCACGCGTGACTCCACTAATTGCTCTGTAGCCCATCGCTAGCTCTCTATGATACATTTATTTATTTATTCATTCGTGCTTTTTTTTACTGTCTGCATTTCATTATTTATTATCTCCTAGCCTGTGTAGTACAACTATTTATAATTTTTTTCAATAGCTGGTGAATATTATAAATATTATCTATGAAAAATAGGGGGACAATTGTAAGAAAAACGTGTTTTCTAGGAATATATCTTAAGCAATTAAACATAATTTACTTCTTTCAAGTGTTGACGGTGTTGCCATATTTGGGGAGTTATTTTTTCATCATTTTTTTTCTCAATCGTAATTTTGGGCATGTGGGGGAGGATGGGGTTGGCTCCGCAGTTTTCCGGTGTTTCGTGGGCTGAAACTCCTGCGGGAAGCGCATCCGACTTTCCTTCTTGTTCTCTTTACGCGGGGTATTGTGGATGTGGAAGGGAAATGAGCGGTAATTAATTGATAAATTAATTTAGCGCATGGGGAAGTTGGGATATTGGATATATTGTTGATGATGGTAGAGATGGAATGGAGGTATTGTACGAGATGTAGTCGGTTTTATCAGCGTTCGAAAAATGAAGAAGTTGGTTGGGAAATCGAGCGGTGGATCGTACACGGAGAGAAATTTTATAGAAAAATTCTAGTACGAGTACTTGAAAGAATCACAATCCACCGGCTGTGAAAAATTCTAATGCTGTTAAGGTAAAATTTCTTGGTATTTCTGGTAAAATTTCTGGGGATTTTTGTGGAATTTTCACAGAAATACGGGGAAAAATTCACGTTTTCCCCAATCAAATTTCTAGTGCCGGCACTGGAATTTTTTCCTGGCCATCACTTTACGCCTCTTTTCCCGTGTTGGCACTAGAATTTTTATAAAAAATTTCTCTCCGCGTATTTGATCGAATCAATTTTCCTCTGTTCTGTTGCAGAATTTTCGTTATAATGAATAATTTCGGAGAAACAGTGAGATTTTTTTTATTGGAGATGAAAGTCTTGACTGACTATGTGGAATCTTTCTACTTGGTCTAACGTGATAAAAAATATAAATAATATTCATCTATTTACGGAACATATCGTAGAATTTACGTGGCGATTCGTACAATTTTGAATTTTACTTCGCTCATGGATTACGTTTCGAAACGTAATTTTTACGTTTTTTTTTTCTGATAATTTTTATTGAATTTTTCTCCCCGTGTATACTGATAAAATAATAAAAAGTGAAGTGCCGACCGTAACGGTTGGGTGAGTTAGGTGTTAGGTTCCGGCGGACATCCGAGTGCAGCTGCGTTCAGCACGGTTAGTACTTGGATGGGCGACCGCTCAGGAACACCTTCACCCAAAAATTTTGGAAGGTAGACACGGTGTAGTGGCCTAATGCGCCCTTCTGTCACACTGACTAGAGGCTCTGCACAATCGGCCGGCTGTACGGCTGGGATTTTTTATGGTTTCCCGTGCAGTCCTTGCCCGACTGGGGTACAGTTAAGAGTAAGACGGCCCATGGTAACGCAGATAAAAATTAGAAGAGTGAAGTGGGAGAAGCAAAGACAGACGAATGGGGAGCCTATCAAACCGTAATGGTAGCAGGAAAGAAATATGAATAAAAAAAAAGAATAATAATAAAAAGTGGAGTTTAAATGATAAAATTTTTTGAAATTTCAGTAGAACTCTCACTCGATAAAGATCCCCAAGAAGTGTATCCTCAATTTCATTCAAAAACTTTCTTCCAGTTGAACATTCCGAAAGATTTTGCTTGAAATTTGGCGCAAAGTTCTCCATCAGCCGTACGTTTCCGATGATTGCACCGAATCAAATATGAATTTGCTGTTTCAATAATCATTTCTATGGTTCCCGAATGATGATAAAAAAACAGGAAAATTGAATCCCCGAAACCGAACCGCCTAGCGCTCAAAGCGGCTTCCCATACGAGGTAGTGGCGCATTGGGTTACGAAAAAAACAGGAAAATTAAAAAAAAATACATTAAGCCCGGTCGGCCAGGCGATTCAGCAGAAGTTGTACTAATTGGAAGCAGCCTTTTGCGCGCAAGGGGGTTGATTTCGATTGACGAGGCCGATGTTCTATGCACGCCGTATAGGTATGAAAAGGGTGGGTATACACTGGTGGTATGGGCTCTCGGGTGGCTGCGACGGGTCGGGTCGCACAAAGGCAGCATTTTAATTGGATAACGTCATATCGACGCGCGTTCACACGCCTGTCTCTCCCCGGCACTCTCTCTCTCTCTCTCTCCTTCTATTTTCTCTGTACAACCTCAACACTGCGTGGTCTACGGGGTATTGGGCATTCAGATAAATAACGCTGTTTCACACACTGTGTGAATACATATCGATGTAATTATTTATCGAGTTTCCGTCGACGTGCGATTTTGGGGGGAATAATCGGTCAATTCCATGGGTTGATGTTTCTAGTTTGGGAAGACATTCTCTTACGGATATTCAAGTACTTTGGCTATCTTTTCTCTAGTGAAATACTTTTCTAGTTTTGTAATCGAACATCAGAGATCTCATTTGATCTCATTTACAATGATTTTATTATTTAAACTTTGCAGGTCTGAATCTGAATTTTCATATTGAACCGCTAGAAAACATTTAAACTTCTGAAAAAAAAATTAGAAAGTTTACTTTTGGAGGAAGATTGATGCAATAATTCAAATATTGGGGGTATTTTCTATAAACAATTTAGAAACATTCATTTTTCCACCATAAAAATCAGCTGTTCGGGAACGCAACAAATTTATTTCAGTAGCGAAGTGGTAAACCGGTTTAAGTCGATTTATCTCCCAGTTGAGTTTTTGAGGAATATTTCCGAATCTAACGGAGATAGCGAAATTTTTGTCAATACATTTTTTGCAGCTCTCAATCGGCTCTACAAAAAAGGTTATAACAGAAATTTTGCTATCTCCCTTAGATTCCGAGATATTTATTGAAGACTGGTCAATAGCCAAAATTGACTTATACCGTTTCACCACTTCGCTACTGATTTATATCCAGAATTTCATCAGGAATCGATTTCATGCGTAAAAACATAAGGTTTCCGAAAGTTTCAACAATTCCAATTATTTATTTATAAACAACGAATGTTTAAAAAATAATAATTATGCGAAAAATGTTATTTGAATGACGCTGAATATTTATAATGTTTTTCAAATTTTTCTCACGCAATTTTATTGACTAGTTTCATGATTGAAAATGATTGAATCTATAGTGTGGGCTGTACTAAACTGTAAAAGATACTTGGATATCCTTAAATTCTATCTATGCCAGATGAAAGCTTTGTCAGCACCTTGGACTCTAATATAATATATTTGGACTCTAATAATTATCAATTGATTTTTGGACTTGAATAATTATCACTAGAAAGTCATTGATTTTTCTCATTTTGTCTGATTTCATCATTCTGCGAATGAGTGGAGTATCCTGTTAGAAGAAACCTGAAATTTCTTGAAGAATAGACTAGCAATTCTCCGGAAAGTTACACTGACTTCGATTTAGGGGAGAAAAAATTATAAAATTTCAGATTTCACTAAAAATTCAACGAAATTCCAAATTTCTGAGCAGCTGAAAGGTGACGATTCCCAAACTTTTTTGAACTCTCAATCAAAAACGTGAATATTCAATACCAAATTCCGCAGACTGCGGATTGCGGATTACGTGAATTATTCCGTAGACTTTCAATGAATTGAAAATTCATGAATATATTTGCCGAAGTGCATCGGAAATTTCATCTAAAAAATGCGTCACAAAGTAGAAATTAAATCATCAATATATATTTCTCTTCCCGTTTCCACAGAAAGTAATTACTCCATTCCGGTTCCTCCCGCAATTAACATTTCTCAGGGACTTTCGCACCAACAATTTGCGGAAGAAAGTCCCCGTACTTATCCGTCTGTAAATGAGCTCACGTTATATACCGCACCAATAATTAGCACATGGAGAATGATAAGTGGGCTAGGCGGAGCCGGCTGGCAAAGGGGCGTGTGACTCCACATAATTCCTTTTTAATTTTTTTATTCGTCTCGGCAACTCAACACACACGTCCATCAGTGCCTCGAGAGAGATTAATTCATTAAGGAAAATTTATTTTTCTCACTCGAATCAGTTATCTCCGTTATCTCAGGGAATGATCTCTTTCGCTGCCTAAGGGGCAGAGAGGCAAGGAAAAGCAGAGATGAATCGAAAAATCGGAGGACGCGCAGTGAAAAATGTTTTATTACAATCGGTCTGTGTCCGCGGCTTGCCAGAGGGCAATAAAAATCGATTTTACAGTATGTAGAAACTGCCGCACAATAGCCAATGGGTAAATTCGCTAAATTAACCACTTGTTGACTAAATGATACGTTTATGGTATAAAATGAATCAGAATGGAGTAATGATGTTTTCGCACATATTGAATTATTATGAATTAATAGTAACTTCGTTACAGCACCCGGGTGCGGGCAGGAGTGAGTTTAATTCTCAAAATGCTATGAGTAAATCTCGTGGTAGAGCGATTTATTGATGAATATGCGCTTTGTGGATAATTACTCTAATTTGTTGGGTTGATCGAGTATTTTATAATGCATTGGGTATGTTACTTGAACTGAATAATAGAGGAAATTTGACAAATTTGAACATTTAGGGCTGAGACTAATGAAATTTTTTGTATTTTTCTTGGAAATTTTTATGAAGGGACTGTTGCACAGAATTCAATGAAAAAATCAATGGAAAATGGGAATATATTCTTGAATTATCAATTGAATGGAGATTAAGCGTAATTTGGTTCCGAATTTCTAGTGAAATTTGAAATTTCGTGATTTTTTTTTCGTCAAATTAAATTTAATGTCACTTTTATAAAAATTATTAAAAAATTTTTTTCTTCTCGTATACACTTTCGGGTCTTTACGATTTGTTCCCTTCCCACCCCTCAACCTCCTGTACCGCATTCGCCGAAGGACAAAGGAAAACCTCATTTGAGGGAAAA
>NW_021680464.1:458213-528823 GCF_001412515.2 Diachasma alloeum | reverse complement strand
AAATTTTCCCCCCCCCCCCCCCCCCAGCCGGGAATCGAACCCGGGTCTCCCGCATGCCAATCCCACACTCCAACCACACAGCCACCGCCGTCGTTCAACCAGACAGCCACCGCCGTCGTATAAAAATTATTATTTAAACTGTTCATAAAAATATCTTTTTAAATATGAATTTTATAATGATGTTAAGGATTTTCATTGAACAATAACCAATTGAATATTAAATATTAATATTTATTCATTCTTTTCCTCGATTTCAACGATGTCAAATATATCTTTTTTATATTTATCTAATATTTCTATTTTTCCTTCATTTCTCCGGAAAAATAGATGTCTCAATTAAAGTTTTCAAAATAAACAGAAGAACTCACTGCGGATATTCTATGGATGGCCCTTTAGTTTTAAAAAATGGGACATTTACTGATCCAGCAATTAATATTCAATTCTTGTCACGAAAGTGTCACATCGTGCCATACCAGAACCCTTAAGAGAGAATGCCATTCAAGATCCCTTGCATCCCCAATTAATAGGTCATAATTGCCCTAAACTCATTAGAATAAAAAAGAGAATGTACGCTCCTGCCGATGAATATGGAAAAGGCGGCCTCGTGAATATACAAAACTTCATTTTGTTTTTAAATATGAATTTTTTAATGATTACTGTTTAACTAATGGATTTTCATTGAATATTATAACGAATCCCTAATTTCGCGAACTATATTCCATCGATTACGCATTCTCGTCTTTCCAAGTTTACGCATCTTTGTCAAACCCATTTAATTCTTTTTTGAAAAAACAGATGTCTCAATTGATTTTTTTTTCAAAACAAACACAAGAACTCATTGTGAATATTCTAGCATGGAACTCTAGTTTTCAATAAATAAATAAATAAATGAATGAATAACATATAAAATAGCCCATTTACGGACCCAAGGATATCAATATTCAGTTCTACTCAAGAAAAAGTCACTTTCCCCTCACATCTCTCCTCTGAAATTAGCGTCTGACAAATGTTCTCCATTCATTCTTTTCGCTAGTGCTGACATCTCTCTTTGTCTCATTTCAATTAAATAACCCCTAATCAGTTCAAACTCCCATGCTCTCCAATATTTATGCTTATTCCTTCGAAAAAAACAGATGCAAAACGTCTGGAGAACACGGCCTCAGCAAGTTCGACTCTTCCAAAATGTTTCAACAGTAAATGATGTAATGAGTAGAAAAAAAATCAATTTATCCTCAAAACAACAATCCAATTGTTGTTGTTTTGTCACGAAATTGAGGCAATGTTTGAATGGAATTTGACGAGAGCCTCAAGTGTACCACCCACGCAGAGAATAGTTAAACGTAAGAGAGGAAACAGAAAGGTGAAGGGGTATATACCGGGGATATACAGTGGTCTGAGGTGGATAAGGGCGTAGCTGTTTGTCTTCCATTACGCAAGGCAAAGCAGATCATTGTCTGGAGCCTAACCAACCCAAAATTCACTATCCTCATCGCATTACCCAAGTCTAGTTCGAAGCCATTGTAATTCAGCATCCCCCGAGCAACATTCGAGAACAGTGAGTGGTCTTCTCGGAACTACAATCCCCCACTGCATCCTCAGAGATGCATCTAAATCGGAACACAGGTATTATTCAGATTATTCGGATAATTATTCCTTGATTCCATGAATTGAAGGGGTGTTTTATTTGTACCCCGGCAAAGGCGGGTAATTAGGTTTTGATGCTGCGGATGATGGAGGTTGATGTTGAGAATTAATTGAAGACGTTGAATTTAATTTAGACATGGAGGGAATCATTCTGGTGAATCAATAGTATTGCTCTTGCTTCAAAAGCAGTCCACATTTGAATTAATATAATATATCATGTGAATGATGCACTTGAGTGAAATGAAATGCTATATTTGAAATTTTTCCAATAATTTCAAAATTTGTTACAAGTTATCACAAAAAAATTGATAATAATTTTGCTACTCTCCTTAGATTTTAAGAGATTCAATAAAAACTTGCCAATCGTCAAAATGTAGGAGGTGGGGCGGAGGGGAATCTATCGGACGAAATATATCGAAAAATCTAGTTGAAAAATTTGTAAAATTGGCTGCATTTTTCTACCCCATCGGTTCATCGTTAGACCGTTCTCCCACTTTCCTGCGGAATCTTACACTGTTAAAAATTTTTGTATGAATTTTCTGTGCCAAATTCCGGAAATTTTTATCGTGTTCAAGTGCCACTGAAATTCTAGGAAATCTTGTCATTGAAAAATCAAATATTCCATTGATTTTCTGGTCTAATCATCTGAAAATCAATAAAATACTGGATTTTTCAGTTCAATTATTCTGTGAAAATTCATAAAAATCAGGAAAATTCAGGGAAAAATTGAAAATTCATGTCATTTTGTTTCTGGATATTCATGTTCCACTGAAAATTCAATCAAGTTGTGAAATATCCGTGAATTCTACATAAAACTTGAAATTTCATAACCATTTTTCCCTAAATCCGATTCAATGTCACTCCCATGTAATTTACCATAATATCTTCCATAAAAATTTCAATAAAATATCCAACAGTGTAGGGAGTATCCACTGTACCGCCATCCCCCCAAAAATATCATCTAGCAGTCATCCAATTCGTGAAAAACTAACAACTGCCGAGTGGATTTCCTGAGCGATTCGAATAGACAACATCCCTCACTACCAATTAAACTCAATCGATCTATTAAAGGGCGAAGAAGGGGCCAGGGGTAAAGGGGGTTGAAGAGAAATGAGAGCCGGACGTTGGGGTAATGCCTCGCGCGGAAAGTGCCGAGTTGTGCGAGGCGAGGGATTGCAATTAGCATGCTATTTAATAATGCAAACTCAATGAGGCAGAGGTCCACTCAGCGCGAAACCCGAGTATACTTCGTTTCTAGAGCCCTCCCCCTCTCCCAGCCGTTGAGCCCACCACTATCTAGTGTTTGATAATGTAACGTACGATTAGCTAACGCAGCCTGCGCGGAAAGGGAATTTTCCCGGTGCATTTTGCCCCGGTATTGATGCACATTAACAACCAGAATACATCCTTAAAGTACGATATGCACCGTTAGGAAAAAAGGAAAACTTCATGGAAGGTTGGCTAGTAATTTTCGGAAGAGTAACATTAAATTCGATTTAGGGGGAGAGAATAATGAATGAAAAATGTGAAATTCAACGGAATTTCAAATTTTTGAGCAGCAGGATTTCAAATTTTTTTATTAATATGCATTTCAAACCTTACAGTTTATTCTACAATATGTACACGGAGAGAAATTTTTTATAAAAATTCGAGTGCTAGCATGGGAAAAGAGGCGCAAAGTGACGGCCAGGAAAAAATTCCAGTGCCGACACTAGAAATTTTATTGGAGAAAACGTGAATTTTTCCCCGTTCTTCTGTGAAAATTTCACAGAAATCCCCAGTCATTTTACCAGAAATACCAGGAAATTTTACCTTAACAGCACTAGAATTTTTCTATAAAATTTCTCTCCGTATACATTGTCGAATTTGATAAACGAATAATTGTACAAAACAAAATGAAATAAGTATGTGTTAAACAATACGAGCCATTGCAATCCGTTGTTTTTTACACTCGATATAACTCAAATTTAAAGAGATTAATTATATTCTAAGGTTTGTGACTTCAAAACAGTGATTCAGGATGAATTCCCTAAGATACTCGAATTTTTAATGAAAACATGAATATTCAGTAACAAATTACACTGCCAGAAATTACACTGCTAGGAATTTTTATCATATTTTATTTACTCTGAAATTTCAAGGAATGTAAAAACTCCGGTAAATATATCCTTCAATTCTAAATTAATCGAAAATTTCTCGTAATTCGGCAAGATATTCATCACTTCATTGAAAAATCAAATACGTTGAGGAATTCTCATGTCAATTGTGTACCAAAAATTTAGAATTTCAATAAATTTTTAGTGAAATCTAAAATTTCACGATTTTTCCCCCTTAAATCGCATTTAATATCACTCACTTGAAAATTACTAGTCGATTCCCCATGAAATTTCAATTTCTTTCGACACTAGGCGCCAAATTTCCGATCAATTAAGAATTCATGAACAGATTAACCTGAATTTTTCTGATTTCGATCAATCTTCATGGAATAATTGAATTGAAATTTGCAGTTTTCATTGATTTTTCCACTAACTTGTGAAATTTCAATTTCGATATTCCTTGAAAGTCCAGTGGAGGTAAAATGTGACAAAAGTTTCCAAGAAATGCGCCGGAAATTTCATCCTAAAATTTTTAACAGTATAGAGGAATGTTTTTTTCCTGTTTGAGTCGCACCGAAATGAAGCCACCAACATCCGGAAGGTATCGACTTCCTGTTAACATACTTTATCATGCATCTTGTAAGAACGTCGGTTGCCGCTCAAGGAGTCTCATTGTTTATTCAGATCACAGGAGATAGTTGTTCCTCCATCTTCTGTGGATTTAAAAATTGTAAACAAAAGTTTCACATGTGTTAATGAATTAAAATATTCAATTTAACAATGGAGGAGCAATTTTGTGAATCTGTGTTCGTCATTTGCTCTTTAAAACTTCATTGGTTGGAAGAAAATAAGTTGATATCAATATACAGAATCGAAGCTTGTTATTCTATGTAAAAAATGCAGCAAATTGTTTGTTAAGGATTGAAGTGGTTTGACAATTGGTAAGAATTGAGGACGGGAGAAAAATAGTTACAGTTGTGCTTGAGAATACCACGGGCCACGGTGTCGGAAAAGTCTCAAGAGTCCCGTCCTTACTGTGAAATCCTGTGATGAAGTTTCTCGAGAAACCGAGGTGTATTAGATGAGGATATGCGGCGGGTGTATAAGGTATCTTCAGAACTCAAGGCACGACCTCACCCAGCTTCTGAACAAATCCCCTGAACTTGACCTCGATTCTACAACGGGCTCGACACCACTTTTCCTTTCAAAACATCTTTTCATTTTTCAAGTTCACAGTCAATAGTTCTACCTAAATTATCGATAAAATGGATTTTCAATCCCGACGAAGATAAATATGGGACTAAGACGGTGTGAAAAAATATGAGACGTAAAGATCTCAATACACGGAGATAAATGTTCAGTAAAAATTACGAAACGCTCTGGAAAAATTCCGTGACAATTCCGTAAAATATTCTGCAACCACATTTCACTCCGGAATTACGCAAAAGATACGTAATTTTTATTGAATATTTCTCTCCGTGTACTCTTCTTGGAATAAGGACGATATCTTTAAATAATAAAAATTCCTCAGCGTTGTAAAGAGCGAATTGGACGCCAGACTAAATTCATGGAGGCAGAGTACTGTTGTATGCCCTAATGTACACGGAAAATCGCGTACTTCACAGAGATTGAGCCCCCGAGCGACTGTATTCCCCCCTAACCTACTCGTTCTTGGTCCAAGTGAGGGGTTGTGAGGGACTGGGCATGAGAATAGAGACGCGTTGGGGGTGAAGAGGGGCTAGTGACTCATTACCGTGAAATTAATTAGGTTCTGTGGGTCACAAAGGCCCACTGGGTGAAGGCGTGTGCAATACAACGTAACTACCAGTGAGGGTACCACTACATCAACGTCTGGCACTTTAGCGCGGGGGAGAGTGCTTGCCGGCAGGTAAACGTTCGCGTATCACAGGTGCCCAGCACTCACTAATGACATTCAGTACTTGCAAACAACTTCATTATGGTGGATTGTAATGTTTAGTCGTAATTTCGTGTCTTTGGTCAGCTGAAGTGAATAAACAGTTCTGAAGTAATTTTTTTTAACATGATTTTTCAATTATTACACGGAGAGAAATTTTTGATAAAAATTATCCTACCGTTCTACAAAAGTGTAGCATGAGTCATCGTTTCCTTATTTCTATCCCGAAATTTAGTAAAAATTAGTATGATGATCAAATTTTATTCAACGTTAGAGAAATTTTATCCTGATAAAAAAAAAAATTACCGTGCCGGTAGAGTAAAAATTACTGTACTGGTAGAGTAAAATTTATCAACCGTTCTAGAATTTTTGTTGTTATCTACATAAAAATTAGTGGACTGGAGGGGTAAAATTTATGATACGTCAGGATAAAATTTCTCTAACGTAGAATAAAATTTGATCATCATATATTAATTTTTACTACATTTCGGGATAGAAATGAGGAAACGATGACTCATGATACACTTTTATAGAACGGTAGGATAATTTTTATCAAAAATTTCTCTCCGTGTAGAGAAAAAACGGAATTTCAAAAACCTTTTGGTATATTGTTGAGAAATTTTGGCTGAACTTTTCGCTACAATTTTCCGATATTTTTATACTATTTTAGCATTCAAAAAAACGATTATTTGATGCAATTCAAGGGAAGCAAAATTTTCTTCATCAACTTTTGTTTATTAATTTTTTTTACTGAGAATCCATAATGGAAAATGTATTATTCTCATCAATTCTTTACTCCCCTAAGTAATCCTAAATTTCATGAAAAGAATTTTCCATTAACCAAATAACCGTCAATCTTCCGAAGTCAATTATTGATTGTCGAAATAATTCGGAATTTAAATATTTAATTGATGATTAATTTAATAATTGAAAAATGGTTGAGTAATATTAACTAATTAACTTATTCGAAATCTAACTTCAATTAAAATATATGATTACGCCGATGTCTGCTGCGTTTCTATCGATCAAAGTTCAGATGGAATAATCCAACTCAATGCCCCTTGTTCTTCAAAATTGTAGAAAATTTTTGCCAAGTTTTCCTCCATATCAGCGATCGGGGGGATATTTTTGAGTAATACGAGAATTCCGTAACTTCGCTGTGGAAAATAATTAGCTGGAGAAGTGCTCGAATGTGCGAGTTTCTCCTGGGAGCTTGCAATTGTTCCCGAAGCAAGATAGAACCGCCTTTTCTTCTCCTTGCCGCATGAGAGTGGTTTCTGTGCGGGAATTCACAAGGATCTGCTCTCACCGCACTCCCTCGTCCACAGTATTCCAGATGGAAAGAGTTAATTAGCGACATATTCTCGAGTTTCGATTATTTTCAACACCCCTGTTGATTCCCATGCATCTCAATTTTTTTTGCGCAGAGTCGAATGTTGTTCGGGGGAATGAAGTTCGGAAGCCCTTAATGGGGGCCGTTGGACAAAATCAGAATAACATTGAGGGATAAAATAGCTGTGGAAAATATAATGCGCGATGCACTCACGAAAAAAGGGGGAAATTCACGCCAACGACGATGCCATAACGGGGATTATGATGTATTGGATTTGATATTGCAATGAGTAGTCGTCATAATCCGTAAATACGTTGGAACCAATATTGGTACCATCCATAAGCCTTCGCGCTCAACGATAAACCTATTAAAATACAGAGGATTAACAGGCACATTCTAACTGCCCATTGATTTTTAATTCTTCTCGGGGGGAGGGAAATTGAATCCATGCGGGTTTTTTACTATAAAATCTGCATAATGGATATTTTGTGGGGGGAGGGTATGCAATAGTTGGGAAATTTTGGCGGACATTTGCAGGAATGTCGTCATTGAAAAATCAAAATTTTATCAAAAAGAGCATCGAAAGTGTAAATTTCAGTTCAATTATCCTATGGAAATTGATGAAAATCAGAAAAATTGAGGTGAATACATAAAAAATTTGGAATTCAATTCCAAATTTCATATTTTCCCTCTTTCATTGAATTTAATGTCACTTTCCTTAAAATTACTAGTCAACCGTCGTTGAAATTTCAATTTTGTTCCAACAACATGAAAACATCACTGAATTGTTTACTCTGGGATATACTTTTTGTGCCACTGACCAAAATTTGTCATGTTGTTTTATTTTAATTCAGAATAAAATTTGCCTAAATAGATGTTTTTTTTTTAATTTCTTTTCTGCGATTGATTCATAGTATTACTTAACAGGGGGATCCCTGGATGCATAAGTGAAACAGTAAATACAAACATATCAGAGATGACGAAACACAAATAATAAAACAAGAAATTACACCTCAAAGAAGAAAAGAATGAAAATTGAAAATACAGTTCCTAAAATATTATCTAAGCCTTTCAGGATAGAATTTATAATTAGAGAAATTGTAATTATTCGTACACACTGTTAAAATTTTTTTACTGAAACTTCCGGTAAGAGTCTTGGAAATTTCTAACAAGTAATATGTCCACTGAAATTTCAAGGAATTTTTTCGGTGAAAACTCATAATTTCATGGAAAAAGCCGTGGGAACTGTAAATTTCTGTTTAATTCTCTCAGGAAAATGAAGTGAAATTTCTCCTTGAATTCAAGATTCCTCTGAATTTTCAGGGAATTCCTTCAAAAATTCCAGAAATTTCAAGAATTTTAAAGGAATTCCCTCAAAATTCAAGGGAATTTGACAGTTAGTATTTATTTTCACTTGAAAATTCATGCAAATAATGGAATTTCCGTCTTCCTGCCCCTAAAAAAATGGGACTTTACTGGAAAATTCAGCCAAATTGTTTTAACAGTGCAGATACGTCTTCCCAATTACCACCAATTTTTCGTGTTTCGAAGGAAACAAAAATTACCAGAGTGAATAAAAAAGAATGAGTCACTGACAGATCGATTACAGGGTAGATATTACCGAGGGGGATGAGGTCAGAGAAGTCCTACCTTTTTTCCCCTTTCCTCCCAGCCCTCGCTCCTTATATTTTCTTCACAACACGCGGGCCTGAATCGAAGCAAATAATCGGCCTGGACTCGTTGGTTACTTAACCTGTCCACCGCAGAAATTGATCTCTCAGTCGTAAAATGATTGATACTACAACCTGAGTATGATTAGTTTATTAATCGCGTTCTCTTTGTGGAAAAACGATTTGTCGACTTTGTCATTTACTCCGCCGAGTTCTCGATATTTCCCCTCAATTTGCACTAATGTATACAGAGAAAAAAACGTTCGACTTCCCAATAAAAATTGCAGAATTTTACAATTGATTCATTTGAATTAAATAATGTTGATTTAAATGAAATAAATTGGCTGGCTTAATTAAATTTTGAAGTTGATTCTCGTTTGCGTTTTTATTGACATTCAATTGATAGTTCTTCTCAAATATAAAGAAATGTATTTTGGTTTGGAGTTAATTAATTTATTATTTCATGTGACTAAAAGAGCATCGTTGACATAAATATATGAATTTATTAATTTTCAACAGAAATAATGGTCCAATGAATGGAAAAATTTGGAATAAAGAGTTTTTTTTTTATTGACACAGTTTTTCAACGGTATCAACTTTTGAATGAATGTTTAAAAAAAGGTGTTATTTTTTTTCGCCATGGGATGGGACATTTTTCGTCGCTCAATCACACAGATTGGATGATTGCCGTGGTCATCTCCGGGGAAATTAAACGACTTTTTTTCATGAAAAAATAGAGTATAATCGAGCGGGTCCTAATCGTATTGGTCGGATAATATTGGAGGGTGGGTAATATTTTAGAATTGGAGCTAAAAAACTATTAAATAAATTAATTCAATTTTACTTAGTTTGAGAAATCGCTTTCTTATCATAGAGAAATTGCCCTCGTCTTTAGTACAAGTCCAAAATTTCTTAACGAAAGTTTTTTTTTTCCTAGTGCAAGATATTTTGCTCTTGAAAATTTTCAAGCCGTATCTTGATATGAGTAAAGACGCACTTCTCAAAAAACTTGGTTTTTCTCAGTGTAATAAAGGGAATGCAGCAAGTAATCCAATGCAAAGACAGCATTTTGATAACTCCACAACTGACGACGATGCACCAACCTCACGATCCCTCCCGACAATCGGATAAACAACGAAGGGATATGCAAATAAATTCCCAACGCGTGGAACTCGTCTGCATCTTCTCCGCCCATGTTCGGAGAAAGTTACAATGCTGTACTTAGTGTGCGTGGAATTGCATTCAAATAACCTGCGGAATGATAGCATAATCACTCACTCTAAATACATCCGACGATATATCGTTCCAAACTGCGCAACTATGCTGTGAAAAACTGCACGCGAAGGAAACGTTTAATAAAGACTGCGACATTTTCTCAAATGAAGAACAGAGGAATTCTTAATGCAATAATATTAATTTCTGAATAGAAAATCTCAAAGTTTTTGTGCTGGTTAGGTGTATATCGAGGAATAATAACGAATTATCATAAAACACACTTGGGGTTTTGTGAGGTGGTGCAGAACAGAGATATTCTTAATACAATAATATTAATTTCTGAATAAAAACTCAAAGTTTTTTGTTCGAAGGGATAAAAATTCTCGATCAAGTAGGGGCGAGTGCACCAAAATTGACACTTTGGGATTGCTTTGGAAATATTAATCGTGATTGCAATGTTGACGAAAATTAAAATTACAAAATTTGTAAAATCATTTTTTCTTCCATGAAAAAATCAGTTCATTTCTTCTTTTTGTGATGAGCTTAATTGTCAAAATTATCCGGTTGCCCCAAACTCTCCAATAATATTTCTGTTATTCGAGAATATTTTTTTTCTGGTTTGAATGTTTTTTTTGTTTTCCGAATTCCCAATTTTTGAGCAGCAGGAAGAGGGAGAATTCCCCAAATTACTTGAATATACAATGAAACCAAAAATATTCAGTAATGAGTTGATAAATATCCACCTGAATTTTCTAGATTTCCATCAATTTTCATCGAATAGTTGAACTGAAACTTCTAATTTTCACTGATTTTTCCATGGAATTTTCATTATTCAAAAATATTTTTGTTTCTCGTTTGAATTTTTTTTCTGTTTTCCGAATTCCCAATTTTTGAGCAGCAGGAAGACGAGAATTCCTCAACTTACCTGAATATTCAATGAAACCAAAAATACTTAGCAATTACTTCATAAATATTCACTAAAATATTTTTGATTTCTATCAATTTTCCTGGAATAGTTGAACTGACTTCCAATTTTCATCAATATTCTCAAGAAATTTTGAATTTTCAATGACGAAATTCCTTGCAAATTTATTTAAACTGCATATGACAATAATTTCCAAGAATTGTACCAGAAATTTCATCCAAAATTCTCAACCCTGTATCAACAACAAAATAACGCCCCAGTAATCATGAAAATCCCGTCAATTCGAGCAACTCCAATGTCAATGATTCTGATGGTTTACAAAGGACAAAACGACAGGTACAGCTGGGGGTGGTTTGGGCGTCCGTCTGCGTGGGTTACGTAGTAGTTCTCGTCGAGTATGCACAGCCAGGCAGCCGGTGAATAGGTATTTTGGAGCTATTGTGCCGCTGGCATTATGCCAATACCTTCCATTCAATAAATATCATCTTAATGAACTCATGTATATTTGATTGGGAGCCATGCCGCCGTCAAGCCCTCATCCACCCCCGACATTCCCCACCCCTACCCCGCCGTCGCCCCCTTTCCCCCCTCTCTATCCCATCCCCCGCCCACTGCTTCTCCTGCCAACCCCCTTGTCACCCCCTTTTTTCATTCCTCTTGTTCCCCATCCTTGCCCCCACCCCTTCCGTTCTCCTGGTGTCGCTCAGGACCTTCTGCTCATGCCACGGACTAACGCAAACGTAACACAAGTGCCTTAGCTCACGGGACGGCTTCATTTCCCCTAGATGTCATCGAAACTCATTAACAACGCATTTTCAATCATTGAAACAGTTTCAAAACTGATTTTTCCACGTCTCTGATGAAGTGAAAGTCATTAATGGAGGCTTATAGAATATTTAAACGTAATATTCACGCTGTGGAATCTTAAATGACGTTTTCAATTAAATTGATGATTGAGTTCTATCAGAGGTGCATTTAATCGAAATGTTTGTTGGGAATAAGAGGACTTGGAGTAGGAGAGTTCATTGAATTTAATTCAATCAATTTATTTCATTTCCTGATGATTTTGATTAAAAAATTATACTTTTTGTTTTTTTATTCTGAAACGAAAATCATTGGTGGAAGCTTATATATTTAAATGTAATATTCCCGCTGTATAATCTTAAATGACGTTTTTATTTTAATTCGAGCTTCAAGCAGCAAAGTTAATTCAATTTAATATAATCCATTTATTCCATTTCCAGACGATTTTCGGTAAAATCAAATTCTGCTTTCTTATGAATAACTCGAAAACTGAGAGCTCCATTTCCTTCAGATATAAGCAAAATTGATTAACAGTGCATTTTAAATCAGTGAAATGGTTTGAAAATTAATTTTTCCGCTTATCTGTTGAGTGAAAGTCACTAATGGAAGCTTGTAAAATATTTATACATAATATTCACGCTGTGGAATCTTAAATAACCTTTTTAATCAAATTGATGATTAAGCTCCATTAGGGGTATAGATAATCCAGATGTTTGTTGCGACGAAGAGGGCTTGAAACAGGAAATTCAATTCAATCAATTAATTTCATTTCCCGGTGATTTCAATTAAAAAATCATACTTTCTCATTTTTTATGAATATTTTGGAATCTCAGGATACGTTTCTTCGGAAACGAAAATCACTGAAAGCTTATAGGATATCTAAATGGAATGGAATGGATATGGCGTGGTGGATTCACGCTGTGGAATCTTAAATAATGGTTTTAATTAAATTGATGATTGAATTCCATTAGGGGTGCCGTCAATCCAGATACTTGTTGGAAATGAGAGGACTTGAGACACGAGACTCAATTCAATTCAATTTAATAAATTCATTGCATCTCTAATAATTCTGACTGAACAAAAATCATTCTACCAATGATTTCAAAAGCTCAAGTTTTGAAATTTGAGTGGAGATCTAACACGACTGAAACTGAAGAAATACAGGGGAAGAAGTGGATGAGAGGCTGCATGCCGTGCTTGCGTGTTATTTATCCGTAGTGGTCTGGTGCCGGTGCTGGGAGGGGAGAGTGAGCGGGGGGCGTTACATTAGCAGGATTGCCCCCTTCCCTGATGCTCTCGGTATCAGTACCCCTCCCCCCGTCTCACCACACCGGTTCCGCAACTACTTCACTCTCTGTTTGCGGAGGCAGTGTATCTGCCCCATTCCCTCAATTTTTTTGTACTTTTATTTTCTCTCATTCTTATCTGTTCGCGACGCTGGTGTACACTTTTATCTAGATAGATTTCTGAGGGACGATTGTAATATTCGCTATTGTTAATTCATGTTGTGGACAAACACTCAAAATTTATTTTCGTAATTTCTTTTGTTTTTTGCCTCGCAGTGGAAACATTGTAATCGTTCACATTTAAGTTTTCGATTTTTTGGGTTATATCGACCCATTGTGATCCAAAAAGTCTGAAAATGCAATTTTTAGACAGAATTGAATCTTTTTTTTTTGCAAATGTTGGTGTTGTTGACCCTTATATAATTGAAATTTGATTCGCCGACTAGTTTTTTTAATTTTTTAATTTTTTCGAAAATCAGTTGTCCCACGATAACTGAAAAAAAAACTTCTGAATTGATTGAATGATGGATGCAAAAATTTGTTTCGATGTCACTTTGACCGAATTTGCAGATGAAGGCGATAGCAATAATCGTTATTTTGATTTATTCGAAAATGTTCACAAATTTTGTGTTTTGAATTTTGTGTTTTGAATTTTGTGTTATATTGGTTGATTTAATTTTTACGATGAGTGTTGAAAATTTTTAATTTTTCACGAATTTCCTTGAAAGTGAGGTTTCTGATAGTTTCTTCAAATGTGATATTTCAAATTCTCTGAAGTATGTGTAAATACAATTTTTCTATCAACATTTTATCGAAGGGCTGAGGGGATAGATAGAACTGTAAAAAAGACAATCGTTTGTATGGAAGAAAAGGGATGCTAAGAATCTAAGTTGAAAATCTGACAAAATTACGTAAAAGGAAATCTTATTCAATTTAATAAAATGAACTAAACAATGAATTATGCATGATAGAAGGAAATAATTTATCAGCAAAAATGACTATACTATATACAATACAAGAGCAATCTCTCACTTCTCTTTCTTTCAAAAATATGGGAAGTTTCCATCAACGAATGATTAAATTGTCAGGCTTAATTATCATTAATGATTGTTGTTATTATCTTCAAACGGAATATTTTGTCTCCCGTGTTTGCAATCGAATGAAGTTTTAATCGAATTTATCAGTCGTAGTGAAAGCCTCGCGTTAAATGAATTCCCTTCTAATTCTAAATTAATTGGAATTGACTAAAATTCAATAGTGCACTCAAGTGCGTCTATTTCTCACAATTTTCCCTCCGAGTCGCTGCTTCCTTAACTCCCCCCCCCCCCCATTATTCGCTGAAGCACTAGGAGCCCCAGCACAGTGCGTTAATTGGCAGCTCCTGCCAATTGACACTCATTAGAGCGCAAGATTAATTACGAGGCCGCACACAAGTCGACTTCTCTCCGCGGAGGAGGCGCACACTGCGCGTCCTCTCCAATTAATGAAAGTTATGTCCGGACGCTAACAAACCTTACGCGCCTCCAACCGCGCCATTTTGAAAGACACCAAGACGCCCAAGCCGCCATCATTACCCTCTCTAGTCTCCTCGTTCATTCGTAGGAGGAAATTACTAAGATCGGTTGAGATGAGTATCTTTGGATTGATATATTCATTTTGGAACTCTGGGAGTGGAGAAATTATCTGACATGTTAAGGATATCAAAGTACTTTGGCTATTTTTTCTCCAGTGCATTTGAGCCCCATTTGACCCTGTTTCCGGACATTTTACAATGATTTTATTATTTAAACTTTGCAGATCTGCATTTTAATGTCGATATTGAACCGTTCGAAAACATTTTAAAATTAGAAAGTCCACTTTTGGAAGAAGATTGATAAAACAGTTATTATTAAAACAATTATTTACCCCATACAATTGAAAGATTTTTGTGTAATCAATAGCAAAATTGTACATAAACACTCCCGTTAATTATTAAAAAACTACGAGAAAAATTCAATCATGAATTCTTCCCGGGGAATCAACAAAATCAATTAAATAAATCAATTAATTACTCGGCAAATTTCAAATTTCGTATTTGAATTCGCGGTGCACCGAAAAAAATCCATTATTATTTGTCGAGAGACGCGGCACTTTTGCCAACCGTTGGAATTAAAAATACAGAGGCACTGCCATGAATTCAAAAATACCCCCAACATGTACATCCATACATGAGAACAACTGGGCGAGGAGCCACGGGAGGGGAAGTTGAGTTGTAGTTTGAGCGGCGGTAAAGTTCTAAATAATAAATTGGGAAAGGGTCGCCTCGTCTCGCCCGACATTGACGTCTGAGCGACACTTTTCGGCTATTTTTTTCCTTAAAAAAAATTTATTCCACGAGGCATCACCTTTCATTGCCCCCCTACGACGTGTCTCCCCGTCTTCTCATTTATTCATTCCGTCTTTAGAAAAGAATATTTTTCTGACTACTACCTGCGACATCTAGTCCCCAACTTGCGGCAGTAAACACCAGTGGCGAGGAGCAATGTCGACTGGTTTTACTATCTTTATGTATTTTTTTTTTTCTTCTCGTACATGTACCGGGGCTGCATTTGCATGGAGTAACCGGTGAGTTTTTATCACGCGGTGTGCCACACCGGGCCGACAAGTATACAGTTAAAATACGTGAGGCGTCTCGTGGGTTATGCATCAGGGATAGGTGCATGCAGTTTACTCTTTCTATTTCACGTTAAATTACCCGAGAAAACCCCCTCGTCGTTGCGGGGGGATGATGATGCGTAGTTATCCCGGGGGGGTTATATCCTGTATCGGCGCGCGCGCAACGCTCAGTAGACCGTCACTGAGGGGGTGTTGCACACGTGCTGGGATAAATTCCAGGGGGTGCTGTAAATTTTGACACCTGGACTCGTACCAATCTACGTATTGACACGTGCTCAATGGGAAATATAAATTATTTGGAAAGAATGTTCCTGAAGATGATGAAAATAAATTCACTATGTTAGAGTTATATCCGATTATTCTCTTTTGCATTTCAATGAAGGGAAGGATATTCTAGTTTAATATTTATGAACATGAGTTTGAATTTTCCAAGTTTTTGGAGAATAACAGAGACAAATCGATGAAATAAAATTGATTGTAAAATAGAGAAATTCCGACAAATATCATCATTGAAAGTTGGCCAATCTATGAACACAATTATGGAAACTATAAAGTTCAGATCAATTATCCCATGAAAATCACCAGAAATCAGGAAATTCAGGTGACAATTTCCTCAATTCTGATTTTGACCAATCAGAGTGCAGTATTCGGTGTCACGTGACGCGTTTCACACTGATAATTTCCCTGTAGCCTGTCAAGTGCTTTCTATGAATTTGACAGATATTCCTCACATTTTGGTGAGATATGTCCCGTAACCCCGAACACTGCACCCTGATCGGCCAAAATCAGAATTGAAGAAATTGTCCTCCGAATACCCCTCGAACTTCAAAATTCATCGGATATTTCCCTCAAGTTTTCCTGCATATCAACGAGCGGGATCAGCTTTGCAGTAAAATCCCTGGTGCTACGCGCTCGGGATTTTAATCTGCAAGACTGATCCCTCTCGTTGCTATGCAACAAACATTTTGAAGGTCTTGGGGTATTATAGCTGAATATATTCTTTAAATTCCCATTGATGGAAAATTCAGCCTAATTTGGCACTGCAGATGTTTACAAAGTGTTTGATCCAGTAACACTTTAGAAAACATTATCAATTTACATAACTTTACAAATGCAAGTCTTCTAATTCATCCGACAGAAATTAATAAATATACACCCCTTTTTCCCAATTGAATTGAATAAATTCCAATAAATTGTTCACCTCTCCAGTACTTCCTCAAAATTTCTGTTCATTTTAGTCACTCTTCATTAAATCAGACAGTGATATGTATCTGTTGTTTCAACGTCACTCGAAAAAACCAATAAATATAAATAAAAACCCAATAATTCCATTGGAGCCACTTCACCCCTCGACCTCCCCTGCTGTTAATTAACAAACGATCGTTGCCTCTTTTACCTCCAATTATTTTCTTTTCTCTCTCCCCACACGTCAGTTTGCCGGGGGGAAATACAATTATTCAACTGACAAGCGCGTCCCAGAGATGTCCAGCGAATTTTTCTGGGGAAATATTCAACGAAAATGACCGATTCCTGGGGTACATTTATAGTTTGTCCCGTGCGAAGTTAAACCCGGTGGCGGCTGATGAGCTTTCTGGAGGGGATTAAAAAAAAATCCCCATCAGCAAAACAAAATCAGACTAAAAAACGAGCGAGGAGGTGGAGGGGGAGCAGAATAAAAACAAAGGGCAGAGACTCCTGGCTCAGAGCCATTCCGCGCGTCCACCGAAACCTCGTGCGATTCAATAAATGTCACTCTTCGTTCCGATAGATTGACAGCTCGTGTGACTTTCAAGAATGGGTAACCGCGGTGGAATTAAAAAAAATCAACAATGGACTGTAGGCAGACTGATCATTTTATTCTGGGGTTGGGGAGCAGGTCCTCCCGAATAATCACGTCCGTCTCAATTTTTCACATGTAATTAAATTTTCTCTTTCGCCGATAATTCAAATCAATTAGGGATTCTCCATTCTTCAAATAATTCAATCAAATCTAACGAAAATTGAATCAAACACTTAATTCATTTCTATTCTCATCAAATTGAATTCTAGGCAAATTAAAAATCGATGATGTAATTGAAACCATCAGTGCTAATCCAATTTCTTCAATTCAATTTGAAATTCTTCTATTCATTTTAAGAATATTGTTTCTGGAAATTGATAAATTTATAGTCATTTGAATGAGTGTTCTATTTATATGCAACAAATAGTCAGTTCGTTGCAAATAAATCCTCGATAATAAATTCAATTTCTTGGAGGTCTGAAGAATGATGAATGCATTCAACAAATTGTTTGTTTTATGTGAATGAAAATGTACTTCATCACCATCTATTTCCAGCTATTTCAATATTTATTTGGACTCATTTATTTGATTTAAATGAAACCATATCACATCGACGGATCGTTGTCACCATAAATAATCACGTCAGTGTCAATTTTTAACATCAAATTAAATGCCCTTTTACCCATAATTTAAATTAATGGTGGATTCTCCGTCAGTTAAGTAATTTTATAAAATCTAATAATAATTCAATCGACCACCTGATTCATTTCTATTTATTTCAAATAAACCTCCCGCAGAATAAAAAATCGATTATGCAATTGAAACTATGAGTGCTAATCCAATTTCTTCCAATGAATTTGAAATTTTTCTATTCACTTCAACTTTATGATGAACTCATATTCATTTTTATGAGAGTGTTTTACTTATCTGCCACAAATAGCCAGTTCATACCCAATAAATTCTCTGTTATAATCAAATGAGAATTGTTACGTGATAATAAACTCAATTTCTCATCTTATTTATTTCATGTGAATAAAAACGTGATTAAAAACCAGTTCAAATCTGAATGAAAGCTTCATTATCAGCCATTTCGAACATTTATCTGAACCCATTTAATTAATTCAAATGCCGTTCATTTAATTGAAACCAGGCCATATCGACTGATCAAACTAATTGCTTCCAAATAATCACGTCAACCTCAATTTGCACATGAAACAAAATGCTTTTTGCCAATAATTTCAATTAATTACTGATTATTCAGTCTCCAACTAATTCAACGAAAACGAATAATGATTGAATTGAACGTCTTGATTCATTACCATTCTCATCACATTATAAGAGAATATGGTATTTTAGATGAGATTTTATTTAATTGAAAAGGACGAGTACGATGGACATTATAAATTCGTTACTTTGAAATATGTAATTTATTTGAGTTATCAAAATCGACAATTTTCTTTTATACAAAATTACGAGATTTTCATTTATAAAGATTTCTTAGTCAATAGATAATTTTAACTTTGTAGCAATCTTAAATAAGAGAAAACATTATTCTAATTAGTAATTAATTCAGTTAATTCAAAGCTTCAAATGACAAAATGATACTAGAAATAATTGAATAACTGGTCATGTCAGAGGTGAGAAGTAACTCGTCGAATCCCAAACGACACGTTTCGTCGATTTGCTAAATTATTTGAATATTTTCGGGATCGATTGGCGCGGGATATTTGAATAACTTCAACTCATTACCACATAAAAGTCCACACGGAAAAAAATCTGAATTGAGTGTAAAATATATTTGAATCAAGTAGATTTTATACTCAATTAAGGGATGGGTATTTCTCGAAGAGGATTCTTTTGTATCAGGCCGGGTTGTAGTGCGCCCTCTTAAGTGTAATATAAGGGTCAGGCACTGAATGTCAGAATTTAAGGGTCAAGAATTGGAGGTTAAAAAATGAGGGTCAGAATATTAGGGTTAAAACACTAGGGTCAGAATATAAACGTAAAAAAAGTGGGTGTCAGGCAATGAGGGTCTAAATATAAGTCATATATTACGCTTGATCACCGTTTTTAGCTCTTATATGACCCTCATTGCCTGACACACTGATAGAATGATTCATTCATTCCAAAGGAGATTCCTTAACTATTAACGAATGGTAGAGTTGAATATGACCAAATGAATATTCGTTAATAGTTAACGAATGGTTCACTTGAATGGCGAAAGTCAAGTAAACAAGGCTCCTCAAATATACATTCGTTAACTATTAACGAATGAACATTTGGTGGGACCGAATAGACCCTAACCTCCAACCAAAATCCATTCGTTAACAATAACGAATCCGTTCTATCAGTGCACCCACTTTTTTTACTTTTATATTCTGACCCTCTTTTTTTAACTCTAACATTCTGACCCTCATTCCTTCACCTTTACATTCAGGCCCTCAGTTTTTGACTCTAATATTCCGACTCTCATTTTTTAACCTCCACTTTTCGACCCTTATATTCTCACACTTAGTGTCTGACCCTTATATTACACTTGAGAGCGCTTAGTTCAACCCGGGCTGATACGAAATAATCATCCTCGAATTGAAACACCCACCCCCCATTCGAGAATAAAATATACTTCAATCAAGTATATTTTGTTCCGTGCAGCCGAATAAAAATATGAAATCAATCAGAAGAGTTTTATTGCTCTACAGTTTCCACTTCTTCAACAACTGAAATGAAATCACTGCAGAATATAATGAAATTGAATTAAACACTTATCAAAGTGTGCTGTAGGATCGATGTATGTATGAGACAGTGAAACCCCTCACGCCAGTTTCGCATGCTTTAATGAGATTTTATTCGCAAGATAATTAGTGTATCTCATGAGTTCTATTTCTCTCTCATCATGCCCAAGTGCCTACTCTAAACTCATCCACACACACGCCCTAATACATCGTCTCTGCGCCGAAAATGGGATTTTACAGGGGTCCGGTGGGGTAAGAGGGGCCTTTTGCCTTCTCTCGCTTTACCTCCATGCAATTACAACTGCAATTATCATGTCCTCAGTCGCAGTTTCACCAACTACGTTATTCAACTCCTCACAGCTTTCCCAGAATTTTCAAATACATTCACTCTTCTCCCCGTCGACCCACTCTATTTTCTTCACACGCATACAACTAAATACCCTTTCGGCTGATACTCACCGACTTATCGATTCTCGCCGCGTTTATCGAATTGAATCACGTTTTTTTATCAGGTGAAAATTACTTTTCCACGTGAAAAACAACGGGGGGATTATTCGATTCACAGGAGACAAATCCCTTGAGAGAATGTGTTTTTAATTTTGTGATTTTCTTTGCTTCTTAGATTGCTTTGAAAGGCTTTTAAGGATATCCAACTACTGCGTTCAAGTAAACAACTTTTTTTCAACCAAGTTTTCAGTTTTACTTAATTTTTTTGGGAGTTCTTCAATGGAAAAAAAATTTTTTAGACATGAAATATGTATAAACACCAAACAACGCCTATTGGAGAATGTTCCTAAGGACTTTTTCAATCCCTTAAAAAATCACCAACCCCCTGGGACACGTACTTGAGGGTAGTAGAAGGCTAAAAACGTCATTTTTTGCGATTTTCACACATAAAAAAAATTTTTAGACATGAAATATCTATAAACACTAAACAACGCCTATTGGAAAATGTTCCTAAGGACTTTCTCAATGCCCTAAAAAATCACCAACCCCCTGGGACACGTACTTGAGGGTAGAAAGGTAATTTTGCGATTTTCACAAGTGTCATGTCTTGGACTTTTTCAGGGAAAAAGTCGACTGTCGCCAAAATTGAATTTAGGCCGTGGCTATTTGCACCGTGTGTGTCACACGCCGGCGTGTCACACGCACGGTGCAAATAGCCACGGCCTAATTAAATCCTTTCTTTTGAAGCAAGTACAAAATTTCAACTAACAATTTTTATTTAATTCGAATAAACAATCCTTCTGAGTATTCAGAAATTCATCTTTATAATTATTCTCCTTTTCTATTTCAGAGTCATCAGTTGGAATTATTTCTTTGATATCGATGGAATAGAAATGTTGATAGAGAGAGGAAGCTGTCGAGTTTCCAGCAGTCTGTAGTAAGAAACACAAGCAAAAGTTCTAAAAAGGGGCGAGAGGAATGAAGGGGCGGGAGGGGAAGGGAGGGTTTTGGGTAATCAGTAAATGCGTCCATCAGCGGATTACGGGGGACCGCACTCCCTCTTCCACTCCCACCCCCTCTCTATGTTTCTCCCATCCTCCCCGGCGGCTGTCGGGATCGCCCGCACTTCCTCTCAGTGGATGTACTCCACTCCTGCTGCCAACGTTCTGTAACCAGTACTTCGGAATTACACATCTGTGAGGTTTTTTATGGGTTCTTTATTTTTGGGTTGAGATGCTTGAATATGGAATTGTTCTTTATAAGTTGAGTTCAAGGGAGCTTGTTTCAGAAGTTTATGGAGATGGTGATCGTAAGTGAGGTAACAATTGTTTTTCGAAATGGTGGGGTCAGATCAATTGATTTCAGTTCTAGTAAAGGGAGGTTTTCGCTTCATACACATTCCCGATATTGTGGTGAAAAATAGCGTTCCACACTCGTCTTGGGCGAGCGCTACACACACATCCTACACAGTGTTAGAAGTTTTTTGAAATTCAATGGAAGATATTGTGGTAAAGCTCAGGAGAGTGACATTGAATCCGATTTAGGGAATAAATGGTTATGAAATTTCAAGTTTTAAGTAGAATTCACGGAAATTCATGAGTTTTCAGTGAGAGTGAGATAGAAATTTCACGACTTGATTGAATTTTCAGTGGAACATGAATATTCAGAAACAAATTGACATGAATTTTCAATGTTTCCCTGGATTTTCCTGATTTTTCTGAATTTTCACAGAATAATTAAATTGAAAAATTGAGTATTTTATTGAGTTCCATATAATTTGAACAAAAAATCAATGGAATATTTGATTTTTCAATGACAAGATTTCCTGAAATTTCAATGTTACTTGAACATGATAAAAATTTTCGGAATTTGACACGGAAAATTCAGACGAAAATTTTGAACAGTGCAGGTCAAAAATCACTTCTCTTCCTGTACAAAGAGAAAAGTTTGATGAAAATTATCTAGAAAATCGTGGCATATTTTACTGTAACAACGGTACTCGTGGAGCGAAATGTAATTCAATGAAAAAATACCTGTTTGTAGAGGATATTTTACAATTCGTTCGGTAAAAAAACACATCTATGGATGCAAAAATTATCCTCCTGTACAGTAAAATCTCCCGGCAGGAAAGCGGAAAATCTACAGTATAGATGAGTTTTCGAGTGAAAATGAACATTCACTGCCAAATTCCCTTTAATTTTCAGAGAGTTCCTTTAAAATCCTCGAAAATCCAGGAATTTTTGAAGGAGCTCCCTGAAAATTTAGAGGAATCGGGAGTTTAAGGAGAGATTTCTCTCAATTTTCCTTATTTTTCACTAATTTTCCCGGAATAACTGCACTGAAATTTACAGTTTCCCCGAATTATCCGTAAACTTATGGAATTCCACAATCTTTTCTCCCCCTAAATCGACTCCAATATGACTCTCCCAGAAATTACGAATCAAATGTCCATCAAGCCCCTCGGAAAATATGAAAATTGAAGCTGTTATTGAAAAAATAATCTACAATGTTTTTCGTTCCTCACTGTTTATGCGCAAAATAAAATGTCACCACTTATATTTTTTTCATCAGTCCAACTCAAGCCCGAGCTAATCCAGCTCAATTATACTTTCGCGAGGAGCGTTTAATTTTTTTGCATTTGACCGAACCGAGCCATTCCGTACCATTTCAAGCGTTTAATGTATTCTGGTATTGTTATTCGTACTCCCTCTTGCCACTCATTAGAGAATCCGTTTGCAAAGTCCCTGTTTTTGAACGCTCTATATTTACAATTCAATTTGCTTTGTACTAACCCCGAGCCCCTCTGGGCAACGTCCGACGGACCACCACCTTCTCCCTCCGCGGCGCCTCTTTTTTTTCACTCTCCTCTCTTTTTACTTCCATCGAGCGTCTTTTACCTTGTACCAGTTCAAGCGAGTGGCGTACCGCGACATTATTAACCCGGGGGGTGGGAATAATTTTTCTTCTCTCGGGTTATTCTTTCAATGAAAGTATGCCAGTAGACTTGTGTTGTCACTTCTTACTCCTCTGTATTTCATCTCACCTCCTTCTGTTTCTTGTCTTTAATCTGTTATTATGGGTGGAATATTTTTTGACATTTATTTGAATAATTTTTATGATGCATGGCAGATTTAATTTCAAGTTTGGGATAAAGGAAAGATTGCAACAGATGTTATGACTTTTATATTTATAATTGTATTCGGAATGTGAAAAAATGATTATAGTTTTTAATAATTATAGTAGAACTAATGAGAATTTTTTAGCTCAGTAAGCATAAAATATATGGTAGGAATTCTCATGGGAGTGACATTGAATCGGATTTGAGGGAAAAATGGTGATGAAATTTAGAGTTTTAGGTAGAGAATTGAAGGAAATCCATGAGTTTTCGGGGGCGTGAGACGGAAATTTCACAACCTGGCTGAATTTTCAACCGAACGTGAATATTCAGAAACAAAATAACATGAATTTTCAATTTTTCCTTGAATTTGCCTCATTTTTCCAAATTTTCAGGGAATTGATTTCAAATCATTCAAACAGAAAATCAATGGAATATTTGATTTGTAAATGACAAAATTTCCTGAAATTTCAGTAGAACTTAAACATAATAAAAATTTCTGGAATTTAACGGTAAAACGTCCGGGGAAAATGTTCAACAGTGGAAACGTAAATATCCAGTACCAAATTACACTGAATTTTCAATTAATTGAAAGTCCAGTCCTATATTCACCTGAATGTTCCTGATTTCTATCAATTTTCATAGAGTAATTGAACTGAAATTGCAGTTTCTTTCAACTTTTCTCTAAAATTGTGATCTTTGAATTACGAAATTCCATGAAATTTCAGTGGAACTATAATGTGATAAGAATTTCCAAGAAATGTACGGAAAATTTTCGCCGAAAATTTTTCAACAGTGTCTTAACTCCTGAGGTCGTGTTACCACTAGCCAATGAAATGAATTCAAAATCACCCATGAAATTACTGAAATTTATTAGATCAGTAGAAGGACTAAAATCTAAAAAATATTATAGAGTCATTTCTTGTAATCGCAATCAAATTGCTTGCAGTTGACCAAATAACTTGCAGCTAATAAAACTAACGAAATTAAATAAAAAATCATCGTGAATTTCGAAAAAATGAAAAAGAAATACTTCAAGCATTAGTCATTTATTTATTGAATGTAGTGATGCCGCGAGACACTTTACGAGACAAAACTTTGGAGAGATGAGCTCGATCTCAGAGAACATGGAGATCCTTCCTCTGGTCTCAGTCTCGAACCACGCAGTATCGACTCCTCTCGTGATGACTTTGAGTCAATTTATCTCATCTCGGTCTCAAGTTTTTCCTATTTTTAATGTAAAATCTCGGTTTTTGTCTCGAGTTGTCTCCTTTCGGTTTTCTACATATAAAAAATACGAAAAACTGGAAACCGAGATGAGACGAATTGACTCGGAGTCATCACGAGAGGAGTCAATACTGCGTATTTCAAGACTGAAACGAGATAATAAATTTCCGTGTTCACTGAGATCGAGACAAGCCCTCCAAAATATTGTCTCGTGATGTCTCATGATGTCTCGCGGCATCGAGTCAATAAACTCGCGAAGAATCATGAATCCAATGCACTGAAATCACTGCTGTCATTGGGCCACTCATGAAAATTAATTTTAAATTCAATAATTCACTCGATTCAGTCCATATAGTGAACGAAGTTAATTACCTCCCTCGGAATAACCCTCCTCCCACCCCCGTTTCCGTCCAGTTAGGGTTCCCCGAGAACAGTTGTAGCGTTGGCCAATTAAAAAGGTACTCCCGTAAATAGAAGAATAAAGAAAGTAAAAAAAAGTCAATGAATGAGAGACTGCATTGGGAAAATGAGGGAAGCTCCATCGCCCCGGCAAAGGGAGATTCTCGTTATGGATTCCAAAGTCCATTGATAAGTAATAGCATTCACCAGTGATACATCGTGCGGGAGAGAATATTAGGTGTCACCCAAGCATATTACACACGTCATGTCTCCTTTCAATATCAGCAATGCATATCGACCAATAAAAACCAGCAAAATAGTATAAAATATCCTCAATACCCCCATATAAAAAGCAGAATAAAAACTTCCTCAATTGACAATAAAAAATTATGAACGAATGGAGGAAACATTTTGTGAAAATAAACACGGAGAGAAATATTCAATAAAAATTACGCTAATCTTTTCCGTAATTCCATTTTTTAGCCTCCACTTTTTGACGCGTAAATATTCTGACACTTAGTGCCTGACCCTTATATTACACTTAATAGGGCTGGCTACAACCCGGCCTGATACAAAAGAATCATGTTCCACTGTTAGAAATGTCTTGAAATTTCACTCACAATGTCATCTGAATTTTCAATGTTGTGAGTTTGAATTCAATTACAAATGAAAACGTTCACTAAATTTCTCATTTATCTTGAAAATTCAAGAAAATTGGTTTTTTCATGTTAACGAATCATTGATTTTTCAATGAAAGCTTGAATTTTCAAACGCATCGTGAAAACTGAACATCATATACAATTCAATTTTCAATAGATTGAAAATTCAGAGAAGCTATTGCCTGAATTTTCAAAATTTTCAACGTTTTTCATTGCCGTATGGGCCTGAAAATCGAGAATTACTTGAATATTCAACAAATTAACTGATTCGTCAATGAACAATTCTACAGAAATTTCATGTAACTTTGTCGTTGTTAAAAATTTCAAGTTTTTTCACTTGAAATTTCAAGAGTAATTTTCTACCAGTATCGAATTGAAACACCCGCCCCCCCCAATTGCGTATAAAATATCCTTCATTCAAGTATATTTTATACTCAATTCAGGTATCTTTTATTCCGTGCCCATTCTGCGAGAATAACCAGGGTAATTCACGTAAATCCCCCACGAGTTTCAATATTTCGGTGAAAGTAGAAAATCCATTAACGCAAACATCAATAATTTATCTAATACACCCTCCCCCATCAATCCAAGGATACATACATCGCAGTGTATACCCTTCGTAAATAATTACGCGTACTCTCATGCGAGCCCCACAAATAGCCTTCGAGAGTGCCCTGAGTGTATATTCCTCGCACACACACACTCCCTCCCACATATGTACCTCTTCACCCCAACCATTGGTCTCAACTCAGAGCTCTGTTGCAGCAATCCTCCATTCGAGCTCTTTTCGTTAAGCCTCNGGGGGGGGGGGGGGGGGGGGGGGGGGGGGGGGGGGGGGGGGGGGGGGGGGGGGGGGGGGGGGGGGGGGGGGGGGGGGGGGAGGGGGATTGGTGAAAACGAGTGAGCGAGAGAGAATCAGTGCTCGAGGGAAAAGAGACGCAGTGGGGTAAAGAGTGCCAGTGGCTTGAAGAAGGGCGGTCGACGAGAGCGAGAGGGGCTGGGCGGTGGGGTGGCTGCAGGAGGGGGTAGAGAGGAATAGAGGCGGCCTTTAATTAACAGAAAGTGGTTCATTAGAGCTTATTCATTAGAGAGAGCGCGCGTAATTAGCAAACTCCACCCTTTCTCCAGAATCTCCTTTCGCGTTTCACCCTCTACACACTTTCACCCTTCTTGCTTCATATCCAACCCTCTCCTTATCGTTTCATCCTTGTCTGGGCTCTATCACTGGCGTTGTCTCACTCTGTACCCTTATGCCACTTCTCCACGAGGCGAACGAGACACGCGGGCTTTTACTCCCCACCGACCACCCCTGTAAGCCGGTTTTTTACTCCTCACTACTCTCTGTACCATCATTTCCTTGTCTTACCTAGCTTCTTGTTCCTCCTCGGGCTTCTGTTTGTCTCGCGAATCTCCTCTCGGTTACCTCGGGATTCTTTTTTTATCTTTTTGCGGGGGTATTTTGCTTGAGGGGATGGGGAAAATTGGGGTTTTGGTGATTTAGGGGGGCTCCTTTCACTGTTGAAAATTTTTGGAAGGAAATTTTGGCTATTTTATTTGAAAATCGCGACGTTTCGTTGCCAATTGCAGATCCTTCAGGCTCGGAAAATCAAACACAAACAAAAACACGGATTAAAGCCCGGTTATGAATGAAAATACCGGATGTAAATAGTCGCTTGCGTTCAATACAAAATCGAAAAAATTACGCCGTAAAACCGGCAAAGAAACAAAAAATTTAGCTTGACAAAAATCACGGATATTTGTAGGATATTTATACGGATTTTTCATAGGGGTTTTGAAAAAATCAAAGAATGTATGAAAAAATAATTAATTTCTTGACTTTTGTACGACCTCCCCTGACTACGCTATAAAACATTAATATGAAATTTTATGGAATTTTTACTAAAAATTCATTAATTTTCAAAATTTACTAAATGCCAAATAACTTGGTATTAAATGAGGTAAATGTATTCTTCGAATTTTGATTGATATTAATCAATCAAAATTCGAAGAATTCCAAGACCTGTAGCACAAACTTAGCCCAAAAACATTCAACACTGCATGAAATAAAATCATTATTTTTCACTCTCCACTCGCGTAACTCTTCATTTCTGCGTTCCTCGTCTCCCATTCGTCCGAATAGAATGACATCGGCCTCTTCTCCCGTTGATTTTCGGCCAGAACGAAAATGGACGGGTGTTGAGATGTCCCGCGTCACTCGTCAGCTCGTGTAATAAATAATCACAAGAGTGTAATGCAAACGTATGACGCCCTAATTGGACATGCATACCCAGCGCCCGTCGTTGCATTGCGTATGTGCAGTATTTACGCACAGGAATATCGCAAACAAGTATGCAGTGTAAAGTCCAGTGCTAATTAGTCCCCTTTTTATCCGGAAAAATGAAGAAAAATGCTGAAGACCCTCGTCCCTCTCCATGATTCAACGAACCGTCAACAGTTTTCATTTTTGTCATCAGTAAATCAACATTCCCTCGCTGACGAGTCGCATACACACCTCCAATTTTTTTTCCAGTCTCATGATAATAAAACGAGTGAAGATAACAAGCAGAAGAAAAACTGAAATTCCAATAATGTTTGAAATGAACGAAAAGGCGCTTGTTTTTATAACAAATCGGTCTCGTTAGTGTAAAGGAAAACTTTGTTTTTGCCTGAGGGGTCTTGCTCATTAGATCGCCGCGGTTGCGACGGTAATTAGAAGTTTTAGATTCCCTCGTGCAGTTTCCCTTCTCAGCATCGGCCACTTCCCCTCGCCCTCTCCACCACCGCCTCATCGACTCGTTCCTCATCCAATGTTGTTGTGTGCATCCTGCGTTTATTCCGATAATGATGTTGTTAGGTGAACTATATAATAATCAACAAATTCCGTAAATTCCTCTAGTCAATAACAATTAACAATTTAATTGTCGACTCTATGACTGAATGCGGTTGGCGAGAGGAATGTCGGTGAAATAATTTTTTAATTGCTTTATTCTCCGTTTCTGAGGGAATGGAATAAAAATTATATGATGTTTCAGGAGTTTTTGTTACAGTGATTCGTGGAGAATACAAGGTTTTCATTTTCAGGCAGATGTCACTCATTTTTGGGAACATGTCGCTGATTTTCAGGAATCTATTACCAATCATCAGTCATTTTTACAAATTTCTTTCTATCAAGTTGATGAATTTCCCTCAAATAAATCTGTTCCACTGCATCAAATATTCTCACGTACAACACAGTTTTTTGGCAGAGCTAATTTTTTCTCAGCACTAACAGAAAAATCGATATAATATCACAAAAATCATTTCTTGAGCGAAACACATCACGTGCATAGTTGATCAATTTATGGTAGGTTTCAGAGAAGAAATCGGCGTTCTTCGGGCTAAGGAGGAAAGTACTGAATGAAAAGATAATGTCTTTTTTCGAAATGGGATAATATTCCTTAAAAGACAAGAATAGTTTGACAGAAGGAAAATAAGATATTGCTTCCCTTCGAACTCAACGCGATTGGGCGTAAGCGACGGTTATATTTTTTTAATATCTGGAGGTTTTCCTCCGCATAAACTCTTCATTCATTCAATATGAAAGTCTGTGATTCATGATTCACTGAATTGAAGCTTTTAATATTTTTAGTCATTTTCTCACCTTCTCACACGAAAAAACCGATTTCTTGTGGCAAGAAATTCTCACTTTATCATGAAATATTCATGTTCAAGTCATGACCACTTCACCGAAAACTGACATTGTCTGACACATTCGGAACTCTTATCCCAAGAAATTTATCCTCGGGAGATAAATTTTGTGATGTTATGACGATATTTCTCTCAGGGCACCGGAAGAATTGCGTTTAAAATTATTTAATTATTGTAATTAAACAATAAATAAATTTGATAAATCCCCTGTCTATTTTAAATCCAAGGCAACGGGGGGGGGGAGGGGAGGGGAAGTAATGCAGAGAGCACATAATGAACAACGGACTTAATTAAGGGTTTGTGAGCGGCAACAAATCTCCCTCATTCGTCCTGTCCACCAGTTTATACCCACTCACTCGAATTGCAACCCATATAACCCAAGCCCACCAGCTATAGAGTCAAATAAGATTGACGTGTCCCCGACTGTTTTGTTTTTAATTAATTGAACGTTCCTCCGCCTGCGTCCCAAATTGGCAGGACGGCATTCTAATGCGAGGAGAGGCCAACATTTCTGGCGAACTCCCCGCCTCGCCCCTCCTCTAGAATTCTGAATTCGTCTTCTCGTGTGGACTGTCGACACAAAAAAAGCTTCATTACCCCTTTCTGGAGCGAATGATTTCAGCTGCATTCGCTTTTGATCGTTAGTGGAATTGGAGGGCAGGGGCAGCGGACGAAGGAGGAATTATTTTCAGGGAATTGAGAAATCTGAGTCAATTTAATTTGCGAGAGAAGAAATAACGAACTATTGTAACAATTATTTGATGATAATTGTTGTTCTGTTAAATTGTTGAACATTTTTGGGTAAAATTTCCGGTATATTTTGTGGAAATTTTTATCGCGGCTCAGGTTTACTGGAATTTCAAGGTATTTTGTAATTGGAAATTCATAATTTGATGAAAAAATCAACGGAAACTGTAAATTTCAGTCGAATTATCCATGGAAATTAGTAGAGATTAGAAATTCAAGCGAACGTATTCCCGATTTTGTTAATAATTTGGAAATTCAACGCTATTTGGCACTGAATATTCTTGTTTTTATTAAAAATTAAAGTAAGTTGGAGAATTCTCGTCCTCATTCTTCTAATTTCATTAAATTTTCAGTGAAATCTGAAACTTTTAGATTTTATTCCTTTCAAATCTAAATTCAAAGTCGCTCTCCTGCACATTATTACTAAACTATCGACGAAACTTCAATTTGTTTCTAATTGTCTGCAATAAATTTTTATCAAAACCACTGATAAATGAAACAAGTCTAGGATAAATTCAATTGATCCAAGTGAAAACTCCACCATAATTTTATAATTCCCATTAGAATAATGATATATTTTGATATACTTCATTGTTAGAACCTTTTGAAGTTGACAGACAGTTTAGTAGTAATTTTCCAGCGAATGGCATTAAACACCAGTTTGGGAAAAAAATGATGAAATGTGCAATTCAGTAAAAATTTTAGGATAGATTTGAGTCTTCCTGATTCCTATTTATTTTCATGTAACGATTAAGTTAAAATTTGCATTTTTCAATTTTTGATTGTTAAATGTTCAATCATGAAGTCATAAAATCAGAAATTGAACAGTGCAAATTAAAAATGATTGATTTTTCAATTTTAAATCATAAAATCCCTTGCATTTTCAGTGTAAATGTCACTTAATAAAACACTCACGAATATTCCGATAAAAATTCCTGAGAGCAATACTTTCCATGATGACTAGATATCAGACTAAATTCCGATAAAAAAAAATTCCGTGTGATTCCCAAAGAGCTTTCCTCAGAATCGAATGCTACAAACTCGAATCAAATCCAGGTCAATCCGCAGAAAATCCATAAGTTGGAAAATTCATCCAGAAAACCCCCGGATTTCCCTAATTACCAGCGCTCCCTCAGATATTCCAACTCTATCCCATAATGACCCGCATAATAAGCCCGATAATAATCCTCCATTTGAAGTATCGATCGTAACCCCGTGCTTGAGCAATACTTCTTTAATTCGATAATTAATCAACCTGCCTAATTGGACGGCTAATGGGGGCCATCAACGAGGTTAAAAAGCTCGAGTTCTATGGTTCTGTTGCTCCCTTTCAATCAAGATTGAGTTTCCATTGAGGTCCGTGCCCCCTCCTCCCTCATTTGCCGACTGAGCTTGTGTTTCGCGGTACTACTTACGTTAATCAGTGCT
The DNA here is from genome assembly GCF_001412515.2 of Diachasma alloeum. Taxonomy (NCBI): domain Eukaryota; kingdom Metazoa; phylum Arthropoda; class Insecta; order Hymenoptera; family Braconidae; genus Diachasma; species Diachasma alloeum. Next base: position 497,059 of record NW_021680464.1, on the reverse strand, counting down.
AACCAATGAATTTCCCTCGGCTCCCTCACTCGGCAAGACGCGAATTTGAAACAATGTGAGGCGGTGCATTTTGATATTAAAAATGGTCATCAAAGTAATAGCAGAGCTCCCTTCAATTTCTGGTAGCGAATGCTTTCAGTATCAATACGCCATCAGGGCTTGTGAAGGTATGGATAAAGGTGCAGGTCGCAGGCTCAATGCATCGGGGATTATGCGGGAGTGAAGGTAACTGATGTGGGTGGATCCCAAGACACTTGGCTTTCACACCATGAGGATAATAACTGCGTTTTTTCAGACTGCAAGCATGAGAGGAAAGCATCAAATAGTGACACATTAGACAATATTACATATGGGATGCAGTTGGTGACAATGGAGTCTGCTGATGCATCAGTTGCTTCGGAATAATCCTGTGAGACTCATCTAAAAAAAACTCTTTGGTGATTTCACGAGAAGTTTTGAGATTCGATGACGGCGGATACTGATGATCCCCTCGGAAAATCAGTCCTTGGAAATTTGGATGAATTGTGTGAGTTGATTGAATTAATAAAGGCCTTATCCCTCGATCACGTACGGTTAGCGCAGCGCGGGTGCGTTAAACCGAGCGCGCTGTTGCCACCTTGGCACTTATTGCTATGCGCGCATTTCAAGTGTGGCAGTGAATGTAGCAACACTGTCGCTCGAGGGATCGACGGGAACTCACTCGCACCGGACAGCGCGGTGCAGCTATTCGGTCCGTTCGGCATTTCTTTTCTTTTTTTAGCTGAACAAATTTCCCGAGAAAAAACGGACAACGCCAACGCTTAATAAAAAGACTGAACTAGGAACTCTAATTTTTTCAGAATTTTTAAGGGTAGAGAAACACGCTAAGATATGAAAAAAATGACACATGAAAAAAGTGACACATTAAACAATATTACATATGGCATGCAGTTTGTGACAATGGAGTCTGCTGATGCATCAGTTGCTCCGGAATAATCCTGTGAGCCTCATCTAAAAAAACTCTTCGGTGATTTTATGAAAACGTTTGAAACTCGATAAGTCCGGATACTGATGATTCCTTTTGGAAACTCCGCCCTCCGAAATTTTGATAAATTGCGCGAGTGGAGATGCGCGAATTAATTTTTAATCATTGTTTTTAGGGAAATGGGAGGGAGACATCGCGATAATTTCCCTGGGTGGACGGTTCGCTGCGGCAATACAAGGAGGGAAGAGAGTTGTACTGGGAGAAAGAAAAATTGTAACAACGAGAGTGTGACGTTGGCAAAAGAGACACGACCCGTGGGAGATATACAAGGGTGTCAGTCATTAGTTGATTGGCTACGGTGGTGGGCCGCACTCCAAGTATCAACCGGGCCAGGGTATTGTGCGAGGTGGTGGCTTTGTTTTTTCTTCGTTTCTTTCGTTGTGAATGTATCTGAGGTTTTTATTCATGTTTTGTTGGGGTGTGTACGAACAAGGGGGGATGCAAGTTTTTGACGTTTGGAGTGATTGAATTTGGGAGACAATTTTTTTCACCTGAATTTAAATTATTTTGATAATTTCCTCAGTTCTGATTTTTCAACTAATAATTTTTTGATAATTTTTTCGGAAATTTGGATGGAAAAAATAATCTTCTAAATACCACTCGAGCTCCAAAATTGTTCAGGTATTTTCCTCAAAGTTCCCGGCATACAAACGAAATCGTTAAGTTTTTCAAATAAACTTGACTCCTTTATTTGTTTGCGACGAATCGATCGGGAAATGACCGATAATTTTGAAGCTCTTGTGGTATATTATAAGTGACAATGTACTAATAATTGATCTTGATAGGTTGGGGTGGCATTGGGTGCCTCGGGCACCTAGTCGTTCCATTCTAAAGTTATATGGGTCAAGTCAGGGCGTCACGTGCGCTCAGCCACCTTACTCTAGAATGCCTCTTTAGTAGTGAAAAAATCATGGAATTTCAAATTTGAATGAATTTCCAATTCAAACATGAAAATTCAATAGCGAAATGGTCAATCGGTTTAAGTCAATTTAGTCCGTAGTTGAGTTTTCCCTAAATATTTCCGAATTTAAGGGAGATAGCGAAATTTTCATAATAACCTTTTTTGTAGAGCGAATTGAGTGCTACTAAAAAGGTTGTGAGAAAAATTTTCCTATCTCCCTTAGAGTTCGAGATATTCATTGAAAACTGGCCAATAACCAAAATCGACTTGAACCGTTTGACCACTTCGCTACTGAATTCATTACCAAATTACAACAAAATTCGAATTCACTGGATATGTAAACATATATTGCCCTGAATTTTTCCGATTTCCGTACATTTTTATACAACAATTGATCAGAAATAAAAACTCTCCGGTGATTTTCCATCCAATTGAGAATTTTCAAACACGAAATTCCTTAAAATTTCCGTGGAAGCGTCACTCGATAAAAATTTGTCAACTCCAAATTTTTTAAACCACAAGTAGGGCCCGGAAATTTCAATGTAAATTCGTCAATTTTTCCAATAAACCAAAAGCAAATTCCCGGGTCATCTGTGCAGCCCCCGAAATCATATTGAAAAAAACTGAGGACAAGAAACCCTGAGACATAGGGCGCCCCCGAATAAAATTGAAGCACGTATTGCGATACTTTATTGGAACACGTTTTATGAACTGAATAAAGTATCGAAACGCGAGTGTACTGCTCCCGGCCATTTGTCGTGAGTTATTGCCCTGCGCATTACTGAAAATTGGCTTTGAATCGAAGGGCTCCGGAATTTGACAAAACATGTATAACTCCCCCCCTCGTATCGCGACATTCATATAACTCAGAAGAATAAATGAGACAATGAGAGTGAGGGATATCAATATTTGCCGAAAGGCTTAATAACTCTCCGGAAAGACGTCAGACAGCGAAGATCTCCTTGATTAAATTTCTCCACCCACAAACCCCATTTCTGTAATAACGTCTGGCTTCATCCACGGAAGTGACGTATTGTAACACGAGAGAATAGGTCCGGAGTAGGTCCTTTGCAGCGTCGCAAAGCAATATGTTAATCAAAGGACGAGTGATAGTCCACTGTGGCGAGTACAATTTGCCGTAGTGGACTAATGTGATATAGATATATATCATGGCCTGAACAGAGACCGCGGTGCGTCGTATCAACTGATGGTAAGTGGATTACCCGACAGTCGTCACGGTGAGGACTGTGTGCGTCACCACTCACTCCACTTCAAGAAATTGAGGGAAACTTTGAAGGCGCTATTCAACTTTTGCTTCATTACATTTGATTGCGTTTTAGGACACTTATTAATAAATCTGTAGTGAAGTGGTGAACTAGGATAAGTGAATTTTGTTGAAAAATTTTCTATTGCTTGAATCGAAAGTTCTCTCAAACGTCATCAAATTTTTGAACTCTCCTAGAAGTTTCATTCTTGCACTTATCCTAGTTTATCACTTCACTGCGGAAATTTTGTTTATTTATTTGGAATTTTCCATGCGTGTTTAGTGGTTTCAACACCTCCGGCGTCATCTCTAGTCACTTAAAGTCAATTAGTCTAGTCAACTTAAAGTCATTTTTAATTTGAGTGAAAATATTCATGCTATTTTTGTGTGCCCATTTTGCCTCACTCCGATGACTTCAATTCCCCTGAAATCATTAACTTAAGATTAATAAAATCATTTCGAAGTCAGCATTACTCATGAAATCATCTTGCATAATACTTGAAGTCATTAAAATCCTATAACCGCAAACCCCTCAAATCACGGCTGTTTTTATAAATATCTATTCTCTTCAAGTAGAGGAATCAACAAGATTATTCCTCATTTGTTCTCCGTATCCCGATGAATTCATCATTCGTGAATTTCAATCAGTCGCCACCATAGAACCAACTGATTGCAGATGCGAATTGTCACCAATTCTTTTTTCCCCTCTTTTCCTCCATCTGTCCTCACTTTCCGCCGTCTTTTTTTCTTCTAATTTCATCGGCGAAATGGAAACGTCGAAACACGATGGAAAGGAAACGAGGTAGCCCGTTGATTTCCGTGCGTATTCGGACGTCAAGCGTAAGCTCGTTTCTAATTGCGGCAGTGGGTGGAGACGAGTAGCACGAAAAAAAAATGATGGGGGGGAGAAAAAAAATTAAATTCATTCCCCGCGTCCGCGAGCCAACGGTTTCTGTCTCTCATACACCTCATCCACGGACTTTCCGGGTTCTCTCCTTCTGGACACTCAGTGTCTGTCTTTATTCATCCTCCGTACACTCGCCACGATCGCCGGAGAGAACGAATTTCCACGGGAATCGTACGTATGTGTGTGTGTGTGCATCGGACATAAAAGCCTAAAACAACATTTACCGCTGTTTTCATTTTTTCTCCTTCTCTTTTATCTCATCTCTCATTCGTATCTGTACATATAGTGCAAAAAGCCAGCCTTGCGCTACGGAAATTAATTAGATTTTCTTCTTTCCCTCGGACGAACACGCCGATCTCTCGTTCCTGCGGCTTTGGACCTTCCGATTCCCTTTTATCCTCTACTTTTTAATTATTCGCACAAACCAACCGACTCTCACTCTTCATCGTAACAGACTAAACGCGCCAAGAATCACTGGCTGGGAAACGGATATATACACTGGGCAGTTTGGAACGGTTATATGCGAAATTGAGAATGAAAGTGGCTTCGGTTAATGCGAGACGAATACGGGGAACATTTTTTTTCATCCGTGCCAACGGCTTAACCACTGATGTTTGATTTTATTACCTTGTCTTTCTGGCGATATTCCGGGGTTGGAGGGTTTAGGGAAGTCGCGATGAGAGAGGATGACATTGTGAATGCTTCGTAAATCATTAATGGAGAGTGGGAAACATTGGAGCACTGCACAGAGAATGTTTTTTTTTTTAGGAACATGTAACTGATTTCCAAAGTGTTGGCAGTTACCAGGGACATGTCACTGATTTTCAGAAATCTATGACCAATTGTTGGTGATGGATCCCGAAAAATTCGAGATTGGTAACAAAATTACTGAATTTCAGAATTTCGCTCTCGTTGAATTTTACAATCGCGAATCTCTTATAATTCAGGATAGATTCCTCAAAATCAGTGACATTTCCTTGAAAATTAATTTTTTTCTCTGCACAGAAAATAAAGTTTTTTGATGTTCAGAAATGTGTCACTGGTAATGAGGAACATGCACCGAATTTTGAAGGGTTTATAAATTATGTTTAGAAATCTATCACCACTTATTGGTGATACTGGACATTAGCTACAATAACCTTGATCATTCGTGATTGCAATTACTGAAATTTGGTGATGGATTCCTAAAAATTAGCGATTAATCCCTTACACTTTAGTGATGTCACTAAAAATTAGTTTCAAAATCACTGAATTTCAGAATTTCGCACTCATTAAATTTCACAAAAATTAAATCTTATTTCTTCTCGGCTAGCCTCTCGGCTTCTAGGCTAATCAAAAATTCATTCGTTTCCAAAATTACCAATGTGCCCAGACAATTTTCGCGGAGACGCAGAAGTTTTCTATTGTCAATATACTGAGAGAAAAAAATTTCTAAGATCTGAAACATATTTACTTCCAACAAGTAATTTTTCTTCAATCGCTTGACTCACGCGGCCCGAGAAAGGTCTAATGTTTTAAAATATTTTTGTAATCAAGTACGATCTTGTCGCAAATGAACTCACTAAAATCACATGGAAGAATCCTCTATCTTCAAGTATTTACTGTTTTCATGATTTTTTTCATGCACTTCCAATGTTTCGATATGTAATATCATAACGTTAATGTCATGATGTAACTTGGAACGACAGTGATAAATGAGAATTCATTCGAGTTCCATGAAGCGCGAACATTCTGAGATTTAAACCATTGAAAATAATTAATTTCTCTCAAGTAAATATGGTCTGCACATTAAGAAATTTTTCTCTCAGTATTCTTGCAGAATTCTTCCTGTACTATTCACTTCGCGTAAAAACCTTTGATATTATTACATTAAATTTGATTGATTAACGCCTTCTCGCTCTTCTTCAATATTAAGCTTTTAATAACCAAAACGTCGAGATAAATCACTCTCCTGGAGAAACCAATTCTTCCGAATCCATTCCAGTGTCGTAAACAAAACGACTCGAGAACTGAAATACATCATTTGGTATTAATGATACCTGCGGTTTCACACCAACATCGCTTAACTACAAGACCCCCTGAACTTGTCGGCATTTCGTAATTTATGGTTCAATTTTTCGTTCTAGTTTTACGACTTTAGGAATAGGGAATTCGTCTGTGACGGCAATTAAAATTCATCCCTTGTGACAGAAGATTACTCAAAAATTAATGAATAAAATTCACTAATCTACGATTACTTGTACGACTTAATTAATTCCAACTGTAGCTTCACGGAAAAAAAATGTTTTCCAGCATCTGGATGCCGAGACTTTCACTGGGAATCAGAACTTAGACGCGAAAAGATGCTGAAGATTTGATGTTTTTTCAATTTTTTCGAACAGTACATTTTCTAGCGCTGTAATTTTTTATCTCCATGTAAAAACTGATGAAAACGAAAAATTCTACCAATTGGAATTTCACCGGTGAAATTCTTCCATCATTTGAATAAAACTAAAATAAAAACCATTTTTAAAATCAAGAGGAGCAATAACACCCATACGGTGCCGTTATTCTGTCCAGCGAAACCGGCATATGAAAAAATTAAATACCGTGTGGATAAAATATGAGTCCCTCCGAATAAAATGGAAACCAATCGAAAATATCCGAATCGCGGCGGAAGAATCAGATAAACGAGATCAACGAAAAAATACGGTATAGGATTCCCACGGACTCTCAATTCGATTTCAGAATAAAAAACTGGAATCGGGACAACAATCTGCGTCTCCCGCGTTAAATATCAAATTGTTTCGTTTGTTTTTGCGTCTCGTGTTGTACCCTAGACCGCAGCTTTTATTATCATTTCCGGTGTGGTATTGCGGGATGATCCTCGTTACTCTTTATTTCTTTTTTTGCTGTGCGTCGTGAGCGATGGGGTGCTGATGGTTAGACGACGAGCGTCATTGTTCAAATAAATTTTTATGGTCCGGTGTAAAACCACTTGGTAACCGTAACCGCTCTCCTTTCCGTCGATTGTCAAGTCAAACTGATTTCAAAGGTGGGAAATGGATGAGGTGCTATGCAACCGTGAAATGGTTCGTTGTGGTTTCATAATGTGTTTTCAAAACTCCTTGAGTTTTTGAATTTATTATATTGAAAGTATACAGCATTTGTTGATGTGAATTACTTAGATCGAAAAAAAACGCTGAAATCGACATAAGATATTGTGTTTGAGATATTTCGTGGGCTTATGAAGGCGTTCCAAAGAATTGCTACTGGATATACCACGACGCGTTAGCCTATATACCCAAGACGATGGTACGCCACCACCAGAGCCATGCGTCATCTGAGCCATAAAAATGTAATAGCCCCTTAAATAACCGTGCGTGCACTGTATTTATGTCTTGTATTCTCTCTATTTCTCCCCCTCACCCCGTCGCCCGCTGATTTCTGTCCGCCGTTTGTTCCTGCGCTGTTATACTCGCGAATTAAGTATTGAACAAGTCATTCCGTTGAATGGGCCATGCTCACCAACGGTTGATAGGTTCAGACAGAAAAATCACGTGAATAGCACTGGAAATCATCTCCAGCACTCATGACAACAATCGATTTATTCAACAGAATTCATAACCATTATTCAACAATTACTCTTATTCAGTGTTAGAAAATTAATCCTCCAATTTATAGTAACAAATTCATGGAACTTTTAACTATGACTAATTCACATTGAATGAGCTGTCGAATTTTCGCAAAACTTTCTAATAGTTTTTACTTAATTCTAATATCTTAACAAAGTTTTATCGGAATATTTTCGACTTGGGGCGCCTAAAAACTACGAATGCATTAACTTTGTCGGAGAAATCGTCTGACTTCTCCTCGATTTTGTCAGAAGAAGCATGGAAAATTGAATTTTTGAAGTTTCGCAATTTCTCCAGAAATGCAACGAGAGGATGTGTCTCCTTGGGTTTTTCTGTTTTCACTGGCTGTTGGATGATGATCTGTTGATGCAGGGGCACTTGCACTAGAATACCAGCAGACTTGCCAACTGCCTCCTCTCCATAACGGTCTACTATTTTCCAAATGAGAAATCTATTTTGTTAAATTGAAACAATAATTTTTGGTACAAGAACAATTTCGTCGATCTTCAATGAAGCAGAGAAACTCCTACCTAAATTGAAAAAAGATCCATGCATTTATTTAGCACTAATAATATCTGAAATATTATAAAAAGTCAATCTCTCCAAAAGGAACGATTTTCATTTGCATTTCGGCGATTATCAAATGAAAATTTACTATTTGCTAAAGTCTCCAATGTCTTGAATAAAAATTGTTTATTATAACGAACGAGAATTGAAAATTTCAGTTCAATTATTCCCTGCAAATGGGTAAAAATCAAGAAAATGCAGATGAATATATTCTTGAATTTCCAATAAATTGAAAATTACTCCTAATTCAAATAAAAATTCAAATAGGCTGAGGAATTCTCATCTCTATGTTATTAAAAAATTTGTACTTTCATTGGATTTCTAGTGAACTCTGAAATTTCATAATTTTTCCCCCTTAAATTGCATTTAATGTCACTCTCCTGAAAATTACTAGTCAACTGTCCACGAAATTTCATTTTTTTTCTAACAATACACACTGAGAGAAAAATTTCCTAATATGTACACCATATTTACTTGACAGAAGTAAACTATTATAAATGGCTTAACTCGCAGAATGTTTGCGCATGAAAACAATAAATACTTGAAAATTGCCAATTCTTCTTCGCGATTTGAGTGAGTCCATTTGCGGCAAAATAATATTTGAGTACAAGAATATTTTAAAGCATGAGACCTTTATGTTGAATTAAACGATTGAAGATAAATTACTTATGTCAGATATTGGAATTTACTTGTCAGATATTGGAATTTTTTTCTCAGTACACTAATTTGTCAAATAATATCGCTCACCGTGAAACTTTATCTCCCCCTCATTCGCCTCCTCCACAGTAACCTCGGGAGGATGTTGAATATGTGACTCTAACATGGACCATGGCCCCAGAAAACTCGGTACATGATGAATAACTGGATCACTCATGTACCTGTACTCCTGCTGGCTCCATCCATAATTCTCCAATTTATTTCTGAAAATGTGAATACCACGTGTGACAAAAAACAATTTGCATGAACCTCGGAAGGATACAGATTTCCCATACGTGTGGATGGTCTCCAGCTCGTGTTTGTCGGGGGCTTTCAGGGATTTCATTGATGTATGAATACTCTGCACGTGAATTGGATAATAATGCAGATGGTAGTGATGGATGTCGGGTATTGGTGGCGGTTTTTTCATCTCCTTCTTCTCTCGGAGGGAACTGAAGAAGTTCATGAGCACATTCTTTGGACTGAAACGAAAAATCATTGCCTCACATTCACTCGATCCGTAAATTCACATTTTTCAGACGATTAATTATTATACAGAGAAAAAGTTTTTAGTTTCCAGTAATAGTATCACCGGGTCCTGAAATTCAGAGACGAAAAATACGGGATTGCAGTGAAATTTCACTGAGAATCAGAGAAAAAGGTCTAGTTCTCAGAAATTTTCACTGAAATACTTTGGCTATTTTTTCTCCAGTGAAATGCTTTTCTACTTTTGGAGTCGAACATCAGAGCTTTCATGTGAGCCCCATCAACTTACTAGTTGAAAAATAATGCCTCCGATGATGTGCTCCATAGTAATAATAACAGCAGCTGTGTAACAAAATAAATATCACTAATTATGCTGTTAGAAAAAAAAGAAATTGCATGGATAGTTGGTTACTAACTTTCAGGAGAGTGACAGTGAATTCAATCAAAACATGAATATTCAGTACCGAGTGACGTTGAATGTTCAATTAATTGAACATTCAAAACCATATTTACCAGAATTTTTGTCTTCTATCAATTTTCATTGAATAATTAAACCCAAATTTGAAGTTTTTTTTTATTTTTGCATTAAAATTTGAATTTTTATTGACGACATTTTCTTTCAATTCTAATGAAACTGTAGTGTGGCAAAAATTTTCCAGAATTGTGCCGGAACTTTCTGCAAAAACAGGATTTTGTAAGCGTTTAACAGTGTATTACATCCTTCACTTCTTGGAAACTTTCATCACATTATAATTTCACTGAAATTCTCAGAAATTTCGTCATTCAAAAATCTAAATTTTATGGAAAAATAAATAGAAACTGTGAATTTTAGTGCAATTATGCCACGAAAATTAATAGAAATAATGGAAATTCAGGTAAAAATATTCTTGAATTCCTCAATTGACTAAAAATTGAAGTAAATTGAGGAATTTCCGTCTTCCTGCTATTCAAAAATTTGGAACTTCATTGAATTTCTCGTGAAATCCGAAATTTTACAATTCTTTCGCCTTAGATCGAATTAAATTTCACTGTCCTGAAAATTACTAATCATCTATCTCTGAGATTTAATTTTTCTTCAACAGTTCAATTATTCCAAAATATGAACTGAGGTTCCTCTCCATGAATCCCCAACATCCCCGATTTGAATAAATCAAATCTCATTTTGAACCCAGATTAAAAAAAAAAATTATTCAATTTCACTCAGCCGATCTTGAATCGGTCTCGAATCAATCTCTCAAAACCGCATATAATATTCCTTAATCCAGTGAGAACTCATGAACTTCTAAGCATTAAACTTATTAACTAATCTGTTGAATCACTGCACGAAGACAAAAATCAACGAAAAATTACCGTAAAATCTAGTTAATCAAACAACAAGCATCCCGGAATTTTTATTGGAAATCAAAGAAAAATATGAAACAAAGAATGAATTTGTAACGGAATTTGCTGCACTTCTCTCATAATTCTTCGTTGAGATTTTCATCTGTGCGTTATCACATAATGATGATCTTATTTTTCCGAACACTGGATTTTGTCCACTTTAAAAATAAAGATAGAATAGAGGAAATTCGCTCTACAACTGAAACTAAAGACTTCAAACTCATTTACAATAATCTTCATAATGATATCCGAGCTCGTCTGCGACGGGCGACTATCGACCGCGTGAAAAACATCACTGGGAACACTCGTGTATCAGGATTCCCCTTATATGCACTAGCGCTCTCTCCTCATTGCTTTCGACTTCCTCTTTTTTTCGCGATCTCTAAAGTTCACTGGCACGCTCGTTTGTTAGGAGCTAATGCTGAAAACTATCGAAAATTATTCCACTAGGACATTGGTTAATATTGTCGAGTGGTGCTTATGGGTCGTCAGACGGCTGTGATTAACTTTTATTGCAGGGAAATACAATGAACGGGGGCATGATGCGAGGCGTTCAGGTGTATAAATGCTAATCGGGGGGCTTTCGCCGGTATTATTGAGAAGTCATTTTATCTATGGAAAGAATATAGCTCGGGTAGTCATTGACTTTCAGTGTCATGGGTGAGTGCTCCACTGACATAATCGGGAACTACCCACGTGGCGTCAGACGAAACTCTCCATTTTCAGAAAAATGGATAATAAACACAGAAAAAATTATTAGATGAAATTCACCAACTTGTCGTTGAAAAAATGAATTAGTTATTTCAACCAGTTATTAAACTTCAACAGCTAATTAATTAAAATTTAGAAAAGATTTTTCAGCTTCATTTGACAACCATTTGTTAAATTTTCGATAAACGTTCGCCAATTTTTTTTGAGAAAACAAATTTTCTAATTTATCAAATTCAATTAAGTTTGCCTACCATAGTACGGATGGTGAGGGCATATCTACATTTGGAAACAATCCCGCAATCATTTGCATATTGATAATCGATCAATGTCTTTCCTAGAAGATGATTTAGCAATAATCTACAATTAGTTATTAAATTTCATGGAAAATATGATAGTAATTTTCATAAGAGTGACATTAAATCGAATTCAGGGGAAAAACAGTTATGAAATTTCTAGTTTAAGGTAGAATTCAACGAAATTCATGTGTTTTAAGTGGGAGTGAGATGGAAATTTAACAACTTCATTGAATTTTCAGTGAAACCTGAACATCAATGCTCAATTTAATCCCTTCAATTTAGGTGTAAACTTTGTTAGGATCAATCAAAGAGGTTTATTTGGAACTGTTAAATTATCCATTTGAAGTAATTAAATCATTTTAATTGAAATGAATACATGGCTTCACTTGTTTCCAACATAAATATTATTGAGATGAATAGAAAAATTTTAAATAGAGGGTTCTACTGTATTCAAGCGCGTGATTTAGCCGGGTGCAGAGCATTTTATTTTCAGACAATATTTTCACAATTAATGGAGCGGATGAAATGAACACGATTAATCGAAGGATGTGAAGCGGTGAAATCTCACATCTTTATGAAAGATCCGAAGGTATTTATTATCAGAAGCTCGATGGCTTCTTGTGTACATCCGTATAATAACAGATATCGAAATTGCATCCACTTCCCCTGTGATGATAGAAATTTTATTATGGATACATGTGAGAAAAATTAGTGAAATCGGGGAAATCATGATCATAATATGAATTGAGATAAATAATTAGTGTCGCGAGGAGAGTCACAACATGGGCTCGATAAATTCATCGTAAACTTTCGTCTTGACTGCGTCAAAATTGTGAAATTTAATTATGCTTAGATTTTATTATGTGCTAATCGAAAAGTGTTCGTCCATACAGAGAGAAAAGTTTGCTAAAAAGTGTTCTCTACACAGAGAGAATATAGATCTTTTATAGATCTTTCCAATGGTACAACACACAACTTTCAATCTCTTTCATTTCTCAAACAGTAGTTCTTGTTCTGAATAAAGAACTATTTTCTTAATCGAAAGAAAATCTGCCGGTAATCGAATGCGACGCCTTTTGATCGAGACATTTTTTTGCGCAGTATATCCGAGTAAAAGTTATCTCGTCGTTTTACAATAAATAAACACGGACACATACAGGTGAGACTTTCTACTTGACAAGTGGTAAATTTGCAGCACTCATTCCGTTGTTTTTTATTCACTCGTGCTTCCTCATATCCCTCATCTTGTCGCTCGTTTTCCTCCAATAATTAGTGATGCAGGTGCCATTCCACTCTCAATGAGGGAAATTATGCGGAGAGAGTGGATTATGGGATGCTATCGTTTACTCTAATTTCGTTAATACTTTTCGAACATCAGTTCATTTTTCCGAAACATTGGAAACCTAATGGAAGAATAATTTTAATTCATTCTTCGATTTCATGCCCGTTACTTTAAGTAGATTATAAGCACTGCAAATAACTTAGTTCGTCTTAACTAAACCAGATACTCCTGAGCTAAGGGTTGCGGAGAACACATCAGAAATCTTTGCAGGCAGGAAAATCCAGGAATTATTGTCGAAAAATTTGGGATAAACTCTAGTTTATAGTAAAATGGAAATCATAATTTGTTCAAGATTGGCAATTGCGCAGTAGTTCTACATTTGTCGTTGGACATTCATTAGTAGCTCCATTTTTTTTTCTCTCGAAATACCGCACTTCAATCAGCCTACACCAGAGTAAAGAAATATTCCAGCAAATGTCACTCGTTCTTCAAAACTACAGATTATTTTCCTTAAAATTGTGTAGAAAAAACTCTTGCGCTGTACAGTCGGGATTTTCAGCCAGTAAAATTCGGCAAGTTCTCTCCTATGCAACAGACCTTTACCCTCGTGTTTTACTCCTAGAAATTCAATGAAATTCGAAATCCTTGAGCAGAGAAAACACGTGAATTTCCAAGTTTACTTAAATGTTCTATCACAACATCAATATTTATTGTAAAATTATGCCGAATTTTTAATCAATCGAACATTCAAGAATATATTTATCACAATTTTGCAGATTTTTATTCATTTTCATGGAATGATTGAACTGAAATCAACAGTTTTCATTTATTTTTCCATAAAATTTTCAATTTCCAATAACGAAATTCTTTGAAAGTCTAGTGGAGCTGTAACATGATCAAACCTTCCAAGAACTGTACTGAAAATTTGCGCCAAAAGTATCGAAGAGTTCATGAGATTTGTCATAAATAAACAAAACTGGCTAATGTTTTAAAACCTTTCAAAATAAAAATCACCATTTCGTTTTGCATTGATATCAAATTATTCAAGTGAAGTGGAAGCCCAGAACTCATTTTCCAGTTCTAAAAGTGTGATATCACCTCAATAATAATGACTGAGTCGGTTCATTCCCCCAAAGAGCCTCTCACGCGCATGTATTTCATGTTAATGAGGCATATGGAGTTGAAAATCCGACAATCCGCTGGCACAGCTAAATCCCCCAGCGATTTACCTTCAAACTGACCCATCAAACCTTTATGAACAGAATATTTGAACGCTCCAGTTCTCTAATAATTCCCCCGAAACTGCCTCGCCCCATACAATTGAAAATTAAACTCAAATAAAAAAAAAAATGCCCTCTCTCTACATACATGCATTAAATGTAGCACAAAAGGGGTTAAGAAGAGGGTGGGCTACGAAGTAGAGAATGTCGCAGAAAACGTAGCGCAAGTAATTCAGAGTACGTCCGAGTTTATTTAATTAAACACAGGGGCTTTTTGTTTTAAGTACCAGTAACGAGTGTTTATTTTAAAATCCCACGGGAGACTAATTGACCGCAAGCCTCTCCGTCGGGTTCTATGGTGTCCTCTCCTCCCTCCTGTCCTCTCTCAACGAAAACTGGACGCGTCCAACCGGCAAAAATAAATAAGCCCTCTCAGCGTTGGGTTTCCGCGGTCCTGACGTTGATAAAATGGAGACAAACGAGAGCTGAGGATGAAACGTAACGTAGGTCTCGGGTTTATTCAATAATAGAGACCTTCCAACTGCTTTTTCATTATTATTCTTGGAGACTACACTGTTAAAAAAAATTGAAATTGCATGGAATACTTAGTAAAATCAGAGTTGCGGAAATTATCGGTAACAATACCCAAAAGCTCCAACAATATTCGATTCGCAAGACTATTTTATCGGATTTCTATTGAACTTTATATCCGTTTTTGGCCGATTCTATTGAAAATGTTCTATAGAAAAACTTAATAGAATTCGACTTTTCTATACAACTTATTCTATGGCGATATTTTCTGCAGAATTTTCTCGCCTCAAATTTTTAAAGTTTTTTTTGTTTGATTTTCTTGATAAAAAGAAAAAAAATAGAATAAAAAAAAAATTGAAAATTTGAGCCGAGGAAATTCTATAGAAAATATCTCAATAGAATAAGTGGCATAGAAAAATCGAATTCACTAGGATTTTCTATTAAAGTTTTCGGTGTATGTTGCGAAGTTAAGAGGAAAGTATCAAAAGCTAGAAGGACATATTCAGTTGTAACATCCTGAAACCTTCAAAATTATCGGAAAAGCTCTTTAAAGCATCAATACCATCAGTGATCCAAAGAGGTATAAACGCGATAAATTCATCAGATAAGTACTCCTCCATTTATTATGGGCACTCAGACATTTTGTCCGGGTATCCTGTACAGTTCTCTCATAGGATTAGTCATTTATTATTCATTTTTAGATAAATAACTGCAGGAAATACATTTGAGGAATCAAAACAAAACTTATTTAAAGAACTATTGAGGCGAGTCTAAATTATTTTGTGTACATGTGACCAAATGTAATTTAATCAATCATCTCGTAAACGATTCTCTATAAAATACTTTTCATTATTTTAAAGGATCAAAATTGATTGAAAAATCCGATTATTGCATGGGAATTGTTTTTAGGAAGCTGATGTAATGGAATTCGTCAATCTACTCAGACCCTCCCTTGTACCCATAATGGAATTGAGACCTCTCAATTTTTCGAATTTTCCCGCTCCCTCGCACGTTCCGGATGAAACTCATAAATGATCGGGAAAATGTATATGAGGTGAATGAACAGACGCTGAACTCCCCCTTTTTTCATGACTCGAATCCAGGCACTTTGGAGTGTTACGATATGCGGAGTGAGGTTATGCCGATCACTTAGGAAAATGAGTCTTACGCCTGTTTGATGCTTGCACACTACACACGTGCGCTCAGGCTGTCTCTCTTGAAGTCTTTCTCTCTGACGCTTCGTACATTACGCGAACGGGTGAATAACCAGAGGTTCACTGTTCTCATCAAAAGTTGGAGGAAAGTTATCTAGAAAATCTCGGAAAATTTTGCTATATAAAGGGTAATGGAGCTTTACTAAATACGGAAAATATACCTGAATCAGGTATATTTTATAATGGATAATTTTTTATTTACTTTTTGATTACATTTTTTTTAAGAATTTAAAATCGAACCTGAATTTTTCTTACAAGGAAAAAAATATATTTGAATTGAGTATAAAATATACTTGATTGGCACACGCCAAACAAGTCTTGTTTGGGGCAATAAAATCGCTAGTTGAAAATTGCCAAAAAAAGAATTACGTCAAGTGATTCGAATTTTCCGTGTATACTTGATTCAAGTATATTTTATACTCAATTGAAGTTTTTTTCGTGTATTTTCGAATGTTTTCCACTGGAATTCAGAAATTGTTGTCAAAGTGTTGAAAGGGCGTGAGACCCATTTTTCGCTTGACTATATTCACACATTGTTTGACCAATATTTTGATCCTTATTTTTGGATAAAAATATTTTGCCCCTCAAACTGAAACATTAACCCTTCAACTGAAACATAAATTAAGTTCTTTTCTGAACGAAAAAACCAGGAGATCATTGGCATAACTCCAATGACAACTGTCGTCCCGAGAAAATAAATCTCGATGTGATTTGTTTCACCGACACACACACGAGTCCAATGATTGATTTAGACATCGCTTGATTCTCATAACACCTGCAAGTATCGCAGATCATCAATCATCAACCTCATGATTGATAATTTGCATAATACTAGGATGTGATCAAACTGACTCGCTACCACTAGAAAGCGATTATCCATCATATCGGCTCCTTCATTGATATCTTAAAGTGTTAACAAGTTTCTCTCAAGGTCAGAAGGGCATCCTCGAAGCGGATAGAAAGTGGTTGCACGTTCCAATGTGCCTTTGACACCTGAAGTAGACCGGCGATCATCAGCTAGTGCATGATTTACAATTCATATGTTAAGACACTGTTGAATGGTACGTAGAACAAACAGTAAATTGGTGTCATGATGCCACTAGGCCCAACAGCCAAGTGGATATAGCTTCAGTCGAGAATCTTGCTAGTTAACTCCTAAAAAGGGATAACGATGTCTCGTCTGGATGAAAATTCGTCTATAATTGTGCATTATAAATTCCACATTTTTCTTTAAATCAGAATGAGTTTATGCTGATTGTGAGAGACTTTTTCAGCCCCAGCTGACGCATGATCGGCAGTTTTCGAGTTACAGAAGAAAATATTTTTAGCAACCATCGATCTCTCGTCTGATGGATCCCGGCAATATTCAATCTGATGAACGATATAACGATGAAACTTTTCTCGATAATCGATCATCAGCGATAAATGTCCGCGTTAAAAATACTCAGTACTTCTACAAGCAACTGGACAATGCCACCCAGAGAAATAGTCGCAAGAAAAGCGAATTAATGAATCCATTCGAAATCAATCAGAAAGTTCCAGTCATCTAGTTCACCCAGTCCCGTGTCGTGAAAGGTAAATGTAAAAAAATACCTGAATTCTAAGAGTTAACATCACTATGAAAATAAAATGAATCATTAATAAAATCTGGATTAACACGAGAAATCGCTTGTTCGTCGTTTATTCCAAGTTTTATTTTACCAGTTGAATGTACCAGGACCTTGGAATGAGACGATGATGAAGAAAAATATTCAATGGGAAATCACCGAGGAAGAAAAAACAGTCATGAACGACCGGTTCTCAATGTTGGTAAAGTAACCGGAAGGCGGAATCCGTGAGGCGCGGGTTGAGTCCGGCTTGGAGAAATTGCGATTTTTAATCTTTCGGAAACCGTCGAACGGAAGTCTAGACACCGAGAATGATCGGAGAAGTGTTAGGAAAACATTCGCCGATGAAGCTCGGTCGATGGACGCCCGTGTCGACCAAGGTTTTTTCGTGTCACGGGACCTGAAAATTAATCTACTCACCTCGCCATGGAAAACATATCAACCTCCCCCACGTGCTTGCCATCCTCGCCTTCGGCTCGGAAGGCAATCTTGCACGACCATCGATCTCTCGCTTGATGCATCCCGGCAATATTCAATCTGGTGAACGATATGGCGATGAAAATTTCCTCGATAATCGATCATCAGCGATAAATGTCCGCGTGAAAAATACTCAGCACTTCTACAAGTAACTGGACAATGCCACCAAGAGAAATAGTCGCAAGAAAAGCGAATTAATGAATCCATTCGAAATCAATCAGAAAGTTTCAGTCATTCAGCTCACCCAGTCCCGTGTCGTGAAAGCACACTCCCCAGCTAACCCATCGCCGTCGGCTCGGGAGGCAATTTTGCACGTGGGGGACGGTGATCTGTTTTCCAAGGCTCGGGCACGTAATGTACTATTCCATGGTTTCCCTTGGTCACCAGGAGAGTCTGTACGTGGGGTACAGCTCCTGGGGTACAATGCGACACGGTTGGAGAGGAAGTCGGCCCATGAAACCGCAAAACATGTAAAAACCCGAATAGGGTATATATGGCAATAAATACAAAGTAATTAAGACCTTCCGTTCCAAGCAACTAGACAATAATTCCAAGCAAAATTGATCGATAAATCCTTTCGACATTAATCAGAAAGTTCCAGTTATCCAGTGCGCCTTGTCTCATGCCGTGTAAACCCGCACATTCCCCATATAACTAACAAATACCTAAATATCAAAAAGTCACTCCATTATGAGAGGAAAATTGGTCATTAATCAAATCCGGATGGAAATGAGAAATCGCTGGTTCTTCGTTTTTGGCAAGTTTTACTTCAACAGTTAAATGTACATACACTGCGACCTTGAAGGAAAGTGGTGATGAAGAAAAATATTCTATTGGAAACCTGTAAAGGAGAAACATTCACGAGCAACCGGTTTTAACAATGTCGGTATGTCCACGATATACATGTCCACGGTTTTATCAGAAAACAGTGCAAGTTTTTCTAACCCAGGAAAAGACCTCTCCTTCTCATGAGCGAAGCATCAATCATCATGACCGTCTGAATACGTGAAAAACAATAACATGCCAATACATCAGAACTGATCGAATTGGAGTGACATGAGAGGGCCCACCTGAGCTGAATGGTAAATCCAATCACAGCATCGCCGTACAAGGAATGTCTGTTGTAACTAATAGACTTTCATTTTTTCCTCTCAATACCCAATTCGGAATAAACTAGTCTTCCTAGTGTCTTCCTACTTTCAGTTTCACTCCACGTCTCATTCCCTGCTTCCTCGTTAAGTCCGATTACCACCAGAGGCACTTGGATGGTGTGTTTTCTTGTCTGAATTTTGCTGGTGGAAAAACGGCCAACTCTCCGAGTCTTCTGGGTGATCATTTATGTGGCAACATGAATCCTCTAATGATATGAAGTTCGTGGAATACTTTGACTAAGTTGATGGACTGATGACACAGGTGGTGGTTGACAGCACAACTATCCTGTTTCCTGTAATATAAATCATGGCTGACGCAGGTTAACGTCACCATTTGCTTCGCAGCGACGGATGTGAAACGAAAATTGAATTGGTTATTCAAGAAAAAAAGGTTTTTGAACAAAATGTTAATTCTAATGACGAATTGTATCGTGGAACGTAAAAAAATCCTTGAATCATTTTCTTTCTTTTGGATTGTGGCTTAGGAGAAGAAATGAAGTTTCTTGGAGAACTTTGGCTCATCATAATATTCAATTGCATTTTTGATGTCTACATTTCTTCTCTGCGATAATTCAGACTGAAATGATTGCAAATCATAACAAATAGATTTCTACCTCCTATCACTGATTAATTTCCTCCCTTTCCACTCTCTCCAAGCATCCACTGCAGCGTTGATTATTGTAATATCAGCAAAGTGCTCAGCTAAATACGCCCGGTAACTAAAAGCCGAGCAGTGAAAACATCTGCAGAGGAAATTGAATGGACCTCACGTTACGTAATATCCCTCCAGCCCCTTGAATCACGTGACTCAATGCCATCTCCAACGTCAGGATCCTGGGGAAGCCATTGGCCAGTGGTTTGCGGGGGGTCAAAAATTCCACCCAGCCAAATATTATGCTTGCATCAGTTGAGTAAATAGTTGGAATTAATTAACGTGAATGCAGAGGGTGGTAGAAATATACACAGTGTTTTCGGTGGTATACACTTCAGCTGGACTATAGATTCTACCCAGTTGTGAAACTGGTTAGATAGAGATGGCTTGACTTTTGAAAGCCATTGAGAGTAACGACGATGGAAACTACATGAAGGGGGTAAAGCGAAAGATGAGGGAGAGGTGAAGGAGAATGGTTAGTTTCTGACGAAGGAGTAGTGACTACTCGTCACTACTCCTTGACGTCTGAGGCTTATAGTCACAGCACGATAGACTAATTGATATCCTGGTCGTCCTCCGGTTAGCGACAGTTATAATGGCTACATTCGAGGTTATAGTCCTGATCTCGATCAACACATTTCTAAAGCCTTTCATGGTGATTAAAAGATGAACGCTGAAGGATTCATGTCACACATCTCTTTTATTCCTGCTCATCATGGACTTTGTCGTCAGGCGGATCTCATTATTGCGATGAAAGACAACAAATCAAACTCGCGGAGAAGCGGAGAATTCCACCTTTGTATTTTGCCATCAGTTGAAGAAGAGAAAAAATGAAGCAATCAGATGAATCAGAATACCTTCATGAGAGCCTCCCTTCCTCTATTGACTTTATTCAAATTTTCACGTCGGCACTTGCCGAATCTACAATGATGTACCTCGTTTTTGCAATACACTGGTAACCAGCGTAAATTTGCAGGATTCAAACGACGCTGGCTGCGTGTATCGTTAGTGTGTAAAGCGGAGAGAAGAAGAAGGTGACGGAGAAAGGTGTGAGCTAAATTGCGGGGCGAAAGAGAGAGATATTGAGGAATGAAGAGGACGCCTCCACAGAGGGCGTGGGTGTTCCTTTATTGAACTAATTTTATACTCCATCTCTTGTATCTTCACCGCTGTTACGAACCCCCTTGCCTGCCCTACAACCCCGCTGCCCCTCCCTGTGTACCGCCACTACTATTCCACATCCCCCCTTCAACTTGAACATCCCCCCCCCCCCCCCGGCACCTTTAAACCTCGCGTATACTCGACCGTCCAACTTGCCCCATTACGTCTACGCAAATATAACCACTTAGGGAGTCTATATACGCCCCTGGGAAGAAGATAACGAACTGGGATCAGGTCCTCACCTCTCTCGCATACCGGCTGTTGCGACACACCCCCGCACCGACAACCCGGTTGCACTCATCATTTCGTCCCCCTGCGGTTTTCATTTCACTTCATACTGTTTTTTTTCAGACGCGTTGTTTTCGCGAGGGAATTACACTTCAAGATTGTGGAATACATTTCGGTCAAGGATTGTTGACTTATCATTCATGACACGTTCTTCGGAAGTGGGGAATTGGTTTTGTTTGAGGTGGCGAGGTTTTAATTTTGGGAAGCGATGCCCCGTGGAAATGAATATGACTGGGGAAGAGGCGAAATATGGGAGATAGGTTTCATATAGTTATTGGATGTATTGCGGTATATGTTTTTATGTATATCTAGTTATCGAGAGAAATTTATAGGTAAATGGACATTCGTGTGTGAGTCATATACTTGTCATGTATGAAATCGTGCATAATTCTTCATATGTTGAAGACGCATGTATGCGGAGGCTGGAACTTTTTACCCAACAAGGGGAGAAGGTTGCAGAATCTATTCTAGCCACTCTTGTCGCTCCGCTTGCATGCATTGTCTAAATAAAAAATGAAATTGTTAACAAATCTGACCCTTGTTCCAAGGGAAAATGAAATTTTTTTATTTCGACATTTCTGGCGCCTCCGAGGGTGTCATTGGCATTAGAGGATTTAATAAATACGGAATCAACATTCATTTGGCGAAAAAATTCGATTTTGGCGAAAGTCGACTTTTCCCCTGAAAAAACCGAAAATCTGAGCCTTTGGCTCCGGGTGAAAAATTTTTTTTTTCAGTTTTCCCCTTTGTCACATACTTTTGAGAGTTTTGAATAACCCGTCACTTAAATAGTTGGAATCAACGTTCACCCGGCTAAAAAATTCGATTTTGGCGAAAGTCCACTTTCCCCCTGAAAAAATGCAAGATCTGACACTTTGGCCCCCGGTGAAAAAAAAAATTTTTCAGTTTTCACTTTTTCCACGACTTCTCAGGACTTCTCAGGGCCGAAAAGAACTGAGGATTCGAACGGTCTCCGGAAAAGTCCGTCGCGGAACTGATTAGGACTTACCAGGTCAATCAGGGTCTGGAGAGATCTTCAAACACCTGTGTACGTACAATCAGAACCAAATCCTCGACTCAGGATGAATTACTGCATTTTTTTGGTCACAATTTCATATACAGCATTTTTATAGTCTTTATATAATTATTCACATATATATTTATCAATGTGGGATAAGAAGGGTGTAAAATGAATTAATTGTACAGAAGAGGGAAGAACAAGTGCTAGTTTTTTTTGTGGGGAAATTCTGGCGTTCAAAAGTTTTTTTAACAGAGTCGCTGGCAAATAATGATAATGTTAATGCTAATGTTTAGCATTACTTACTTGGAACTAGTCTATTGTAAATAGGGGTTATGAAATTAAAGCATACGTATCGTTTTTTATGAGGAATTTTACTGCGTTCATCAGGTTTTTTTTAATGACGCATTTATATCGAATTTTCTCATGTTTATCTGGAGCTTTTTCCTAGTCTCCATTGGGAATAAGCCGTTGAATAATACAAATATACTGATATGATAGGACTTAATATGGTAAACCCTGAGCAAATAGTGAGAGTATTAAATTTCTCATATATTATATGACGTGCCACTTTCGAAAAAAGGAAGATGGCTATTATTGTATTTGGTTCATGATCAGAAATGACGCATATCAATTAGCCATGACAGTGAAAGTATCGACATCCACTGATAGCGGCAGTACTGACATTCTGATTATGTGCGAAGAGAAATTTCGCGACCAGTGAGTGAAGGGTTTATTGGGCACGCCTGCTAATCAATAAATGGACGGTGAAACGAAGCAGCTCTGGCTAACCAATTGCTAGTCAAGTATATGTATTATTTGTATATTCATTATTGAAGATACCGTTTTACTTGATATCCACGAGGATTAATTCTCGACTCGTTATAATTCAAAGATTGAAACTGCGCGCGGTAATGTAAATGTTCCAGCATCAAACGTGGGATTATTCGCGTAATTATCAGCTGGGATGGGAAGAAAGTGAAGATAGACATTTCCGATAGACAACTCAGGCAGGAAATAAATATTCGGACAGTTTAGAATGATTAATAGTGCAGAAGTAATTATAAAGGCACATTCGCCAGATAATGCTTTTATCGCCGTGTGATATACGCTATTTTATGTCGTTGGGCTCGAACGTTGTCGTTGCACCCGCTTCGCTCAGTTAGATCGCGGTTTATCGGGCCTAATGATATAAAATAATTCTCCGCGAATTTATTGAAATCGTCAAACGCGTAAATGCAATTGGTCCATCTAATAACCCTAAAATTGATCTGAGCTCACAGAACACAGCACACAGAATCATGCTAAAGGATCCTCCGGCACCGGCGGGCGTCTGTCGGGCCAGATAGAGACGCAGGGGGGCTCATCCCGCCGAGACCTGTTACACGGTCAGCTAACAACCCCTTAGCTCGAACCCCATGGGACACCAAACGAGTGTATAGCGCTCTTGTCCCGTGTAACGACTGTTTGATCATTTCTGTGTCAACAAGAAGAAGAAATTCAACGGGGAACTGCGAAAAATCGGAAGAAAACAATCTGACCTTCATGAACAGAGTGAAACAAAGTTCGATACAACGCGATGGGTAATTTGACTGTCGGAGTGGCAG
Organism: Diachasma alloeum; assembly: GCF_001412515.2. NCBI lineage: Eukaryota > Metazoa > Arthropoda > Insecta > Hymenoptera > Braconidae > Diachasma > Diachasma alloeum. Next base: position 473,005 of record NW_021680464.1, on the reverse strand, counting down.
TCGGTGGTAAGACCCTCTTGAAACACGAGGTAAAGTACTGTATCATTATCCATGGTTGGACGGATACGGTAATGCGCAAACACTCGGCTAGTTCCCACGCGTTTACGTGTTGCACGTCTGTACCTGTGCATCACTCGTCTTCTTTCACCTTTTTTCCATGTTTCTTCTCTTTTTCTGTGATTATATGTGCAATGTGTGCATGAGTAACCAGTGCGCATCATTTTTGTAAGTGAAGAATCCGTATGGGACATGATATGATGCAATGTTGAAATTTTTTGGCTGAGGTTTCCGGTACAGTGGGTGCATGTACCGTCCATCTGAGGAATAATGATGTTTTACACATCCAGTAAATTCACAATTTGATGATAGAATCGATGGAAACTGTAAATTTCAGGTCAACTATTTGATGAGAATTGATGGAAATCAAAAAATGGAAGTGAATATATTCTTGAGTTTTTCACGATCCAGTGGATCTATACTGTCAGTAAAAAAATTGAATTCCGTAGACGGTTTAATATTACTTTTAAGGAGAGCGACAAGGTATTCAATTGCGGGGCAAAGAAATCAGGAAATTTTTAATTTTTTGGGAAATTGAATAACATTCGTTTTTGAGGAGCAAGAAGACGATTATTCCGTAAGTTACTTGAATTTTTGATTACGCCATCAATATTTAGTACCAAATTGAAAGATATTTTTTTAATTTTCATGGAATGATTGAACTGAAATTTGGAGTTTCCATCGTTTTTTGCTTTCCAACGGAAGCTTTGTAATGGCCCGATTTTCACATTTTCTAATTTTGATTGGAAATAATGTAGAGTGATCGGAAACGTAAAAATACAAAAAATACGAAGCTTGGTGACCATGTCTGTGTGTGAACACGTTCACCGCCACATTTTTTTGACCATATTTTTAGAAAATCGAAAAATTGAGTGGTTAAAGTGATTCCCAAAAAACGTAAACTTTGTCAGATTATAGGTCTTCATATGGACTAACGCAGTGCAAAATTTCAGCTCGATCGGTCCAATATTTTTTTAGAGAAAGGGATTCGTTTTCAATTCGCTTTTCGCGAATATCTTAAAAATGAATGATTTTTCTCTTCAAAATGTTCATCTCGATGTCCTCTAGCTAGATCAATCGAAACATATACACCCGTGCATGCAAAGTTTTCGAGATATTACTGTTTTTGTGTTTTTCCATTAAAATCCTTGTACGCGCTCTAACTGCTGCGAAAATCGAGATATCAGCCTGTTTTTTTCACAAATTGTGAGTTTTCAATTAAGAAATTCCTTGAAATTTCAGTGGAACTGTCGCCTGATAAAGGTTTCCAAAAATTGGACTGGAAATTGGACCCAAAAATTGTTAATACTGTAATTTACGGCATACATCGACAGTCGGGGATTATTTCCATCGAAATTAATGTAAATCGGAAATAGCAACTGCAAATTAAAATACCATATAATAATTATTTCTTAAACTACATTTTTGATCGATGAACAGCAAATGAAAACTAACAGTTGCTCTTTCTTAATCATCTCCAGAGATGATCAATGATCAATGATCATTGATCATCTCTGTCTTTTCAACTGAATTTGCCTTTGATCCGATTCACTGAATCTTCCCTTACGCAATAAAACTTATGCGTAATCCTCGTGATGCACTCAGTGGTGTAATTTTGATACAAATCACCCCACTTGCCCTACGCAGGGCTAGCGCGCTGCGGTGGTGGGCAGATTTAGCTTGGAGAAACAAAGCAGCGCTGAGCGTGGTCACTAGATGGATGGGTGGCCACACGGGAGCCCCTCAAGAAATAAAAATTGTTTAGACAAACTGGAAAGAGCACTGGGAAAACCAAATGCGTCAAAAAACGGATAAAGGAATGGGAAATCGTAAAAACCGAAAGGCACGCGGTGAAATGGAAACAAAAGTTGAAACCAATCATCCCACTTACCAAAACACTCCCGATAAATCCCCGCGGACTATACTTTTCTCACCCTCTCTGCACCTCAAATACAGCTCATAGCGCACACCTTCACCATGCGCATAAGTAACTGTTCTGATATCACCTCCGTAGGATCTAGAACCCAAGGAGTGCTGATGGCTGGGTCGTTCACCCGATTTCGATTCAGATTTATTCCGCCACGGGTTGGCTTAATGTTTTTCGTATTGCTGTGTAGCGTGCACCTAATAGCAGTCCAAAGACTCGGTTTCGTGTCTCTATACCATTCTGACCCTAGTCCTCTACACGTCTAGGTTCAACGGTGTGTTGTCCCCGTTGTTTCCACCCCTTTGCCAGTGTCCAGTCTACTCAACCCCTTCACATCATCGAGTCTGTTGTAGCCATTTTAGTTCGTTCGGAAATCCTTTTGGTTTCGTAAAATTTGCAGGGCAGGAACAAATTTCCAAGAATGAAATTTGAAGTCTGCACGGCGAGAAATATTCAATAAAAATTACGTATTTTTTCCGTAATTCCGGGGCGAAATGTGGTTGTAGAAAATTTTACGGAACTGTCACGGAATTTTTCCAGAGCGTTCCGTAATTTTTATCCGAATCTCCTGTGAAAAATTACGATACCGTTACTCAAATTTTCGGAGTCGATTCCGTAATCAGTGAGGGAATTGTGAATTCCGTAATTTTTACTGAACATTTCTCTCCGTGAGGGGCTTATTTGCTTTCGTTGTTCATATTCTCCCCTTCACAAATATCCTGACATATTGAAATTACACGTTGAATTCAACGGGTTCGTATGAACGGCGGGACGAGCATCGAGCTCAATATTATCGGGAATATATTTGAAAAATCTGGTGAGTCGTTCTCGAAGGAGCACGGGATGGACTCCATTCGAGTATACCAGTTACACGGTCAATTGGCCCGTGCATAGTTCGACCCTTTCCACTGGCGGGGGTCTAAGAGGAAATACAGGGAGGACGGAAGCAACTGAGGGAACCGTTGAATTCGCATACAGCGAGGGGGTAAATGCAGGAGGATGTCAATATTACGCGTTGGGAGAACTTCAAAAATTGGCAAAAAAGGATAACATTAAGAAAATGCAAGTGCAGGGATAGCCGTATTCATAAATTATAATTACCGTTAAATTATCAAGTAGTCAATGTGTCAATATCGCTCTTAAATTTTAATTATTGAAGTAATGATCAATTTTAATATTCAAAAGGCGTTATTGGGTCAAATTCGGAATTATTTATTAATCAGTAATTGAGTTGGGAAGATTGACGATTATTTGGATAATAAAAAATCCTTTGTAAGAAATTTAGCATCATTTACTTAATAAAAAATTTACAGTTCCATATTATATTATTATTCATATTATAAAATTAAGGATGATTTAATTCATCGTCAATTGAAAATTTAAATTATCAATTATTTTACCATTTTTTAATTTCGATTTATACATTTTAACCTAGATCAATGCAAGTCGGAAATTCTTTTAATATTGAAGAATCGGAAGAGTGATGGCCATCGCTTTATTGAAAATTAAGAATATATTTACAGAAATTTTCTGGTTTTCTACTCATTTTCCGGAAAAAACGGAACTGAAATTGACAGTTCTCTTTGATTTTTCCACGAGATTCTGAATTTTCAATCACCAAATTCCTTGAAATTTCAGTGGTAATTAAATTCGATAAAAATTTACAAAAAGTGTACCTGACATTTCACACAAAATTTTTTAGCAGCGTGTGCAACGAAGTTATTTGCAAATACCGGATCATTTTGAAGCCCTCGGGGTCTTATAATCGACAAATTTTCGACAGCGCAATATTCACCATTGAAAACTGCAATCTCACCCCGCTTTAATAATTTCACAAACAATATGTCCAAAAATTCAAACCTAAAAAATTCCAAAATTGGGCTACAGTTCTGCAAGAACCAGACACGTCTCAAGCACCTAAGATCGAAAAATTGGTTTCACCGGTGATGCATGCACACAAGGAGAAATCCTCCGTACGGTTTGGCGCACAGTTGTCCTTGCTATTTTTCCATGAGGAGCTGGAGTAAGATGTTAGCCGGGAGGCGGCCACTCGTATCGGAGCCGACGGGTTATACCGAGCAGTCGTCCAGGCAAATTATAACGGCCATTGGGTGGGTCGGGGGAGGGGGGTTGGACGGTATTGTTTGAAAAATACCGTGAGGCAACGTTAGAGCCGGCTTGCCTGAAATAACAGGGTGGACATTGTTATCCCCCGCCCTATCCTCTTCCACCCCTCTGCCCTTTTGCATCAGTGTACCTGAGCTTCCAGGACCATTTCCAGGATATGTTTGGCCGGAAAGGAGAGGGAGGGGGAGGGGGGATATTGAATGGGAGGATATGCGGATTTGTCCCTCGAGGAACTAACGTCCGGAAATTCTTACATCTCCAGTGTTCCCCTACCTCCGAGTTCCCCCTTTGTTTTTCTATCTTTAATATGCTCATTTTATCATTCGTATTCTCATGCTCGAGGAAATCAATTTTGTGTGGAGTAATCTGAGGAGAATTTGATATTTCGTCGAGCTTGTAACTAAATTTTTTATTTATACAAGACATTGTTTATACACGGAGAGAAAAAATTCTTGATATGTAGACCATATTTAGTTGGGAGAAGTAAATTATTTTCAATCGCTTAAATCTCCGAATGTTCGCGCTTCAGGGAACTCGAATAAATTCTCTTTTATCACATTCATTCCGTGCGACATCATGAATATATTAAATATTGAAACATTGGAAGTGCATACAGATATCTTGAAAACAATAATTACGTGAAGATTGACGTTCTTCTACGCGATTTGAGTGAATTCATTTGCGACAAAATCATACTTGAGTACAAGAATATTTTCAAGGATAAGACCTTTCTCGGATCACGTGAGTTGAGATGCCTGGGAGAATTCAGCGATTGCGGGAAAATTATTTGTCTCAAGTAAATATTGTAGAATTCGAGTCGGTTTGTGAAGTATTTGGAAAAACAAAGGAAAAATCATCGATTTGAAACGAAAAATCGTCGAGTAAGACAATTTGAAATATAATACTAGTAAGTAAGACAATCAGAATTTTTTTTTCTCACTGTCGGAGGATTTGAGGCGATATGCCCATGATTGGGTGACACCATGACTTCGGAAGGAGGTCGATTGTACGGGATTACGACGTTGATTTCCGTTATTTTGGAAAGATTGGATTTTAATGACTTCAAGTATCACGCAACATGATTCCAACGCCGCACTTGACTTCAGTAGAAAAACTGTGGTGTCTAAAATTGAGGCACTTTGGCCCCTTTTTTAAGACGTTTGTGTCTCCAATGTTAAGTCATTTTTGGTGTCTCAAATTCAGACATGAAGACAGGCATTCTAGACATTCTAAGTACATTACTCGCGGATCTTTCGTTTCAAACTTATGATCTCCTTTGTTTGTCCAAAAACTTTATTCTTTTTTTCTCAATGTTTGACTCGGTTGCGAGAACAGACCATCTTTTCACTGATAATTCTGGTTACGTTAAAAATAACGGTCATGAAGCGAAATTAGTGTCTTCAATAAAAACAGAAAAAATGTCTTGAATTTAGTGTAAACGTATCTTATTTCTAGACGAAAAAGACGTCTTATTGCAAGACATTCGACATTTCAGTCATTTTGTATCTTATATCGTAAATTAAGACGTTTTGATGATACTAGTTTTTACAGGGATTCGAATGATTTCATCATTTCACTCTCTTCTAATAATTCACGAAAACTGATCCATTCTCAAACATGATATTAGAAAACAAAAATGACATTAACGATTTTGTATAATATCAGTAATTTCGGTTTTATTGATTTCCATTGGCTTGATTGATTCCAAACAACTTCAGCATGATTTCAGAGATAATTTTAACGATGACTTTGGAGAGTTGAAAATATATGATTCTATTCAGTTTCATTGATTCACTAATTTTACGTGATTTTGACGTAATTTCGAATGGATTTCGTCACGGAGTAGCACTACGATTTCGGTGTGATTAAATAAATTAAGTTCGATCATCAGGAAACGAATCAATGCTACAAAATAATAGATTTTTATAGAATTAGCAAATAATCTCTATGAAGATACATAATTATTCGATATGAATTTACTTACAAACAATAACTTTAAATTTATTCTCTCAATTTTTCAAATGTACTTCAACTATTGATTGAAAATAAATAAAACATCAATTTTTAAAGAATTCATAGATAGAGATTTTGTTAATCCAATTTTTTAAAATCAGATGCGAAGATATTTTTGAAAAACTATTGAAACATCCCTCAGTGGAATCGACCCATCCCTTGTCCCCCATCCTTAGAGAATTATAAATTGCAGGTGACCTCAATTTATTAGTCATTATGTCTTGCACGTTGGCCACCAGTGCCAGGCAAATATGAGCCCACTGACGACGCCATAGAGGTAATTACTCCCTGACTAACGAACTGGATTAATATAATAATGTATCCCTTTGCGTTGAGCTACGTCCCAGCACCTCTTCTTCATCGTGGGGTTCTTCCACTGCGGAGTTCTCTCTCTTTTTCACTCGACTCAAATGCTCCACTGACAGAGAATATGAGTAATGTGTGCAGCATGAGAGAAGGACAACGCGGACACACATTGGACGTTGTTCTCTCTCATACCCGGAGAACGCGATTTAATGAACATTACGCTTGTTAGCCTACTGTATTACCAAGCCCAGTTGAGTTTGAAGGAAAGGAGGAGAGGGAAAAGTGGAGGTAAAGTCGACACTGAGGCGAGAATGAGAGTGGAAAAAAAGAAGGTGAGCCTTTGTGAGTGAGAATGCTTTCAATTTGTATGGTAACGTGAATTAGAGGGAGATGAGACGGAATGTGTATGGATGACTATTCTCTGGAGAAGGGGGGGAGGGAGTTTGAGCGTGAGTTTTGAAGGTCTTTCCGGTGATTCAATCGGAATTTGATTCAGTCCAAAATGCTTTACCCCACACGGAGAGCAATATTCAATAAAAATTACGTATCTTTTCCGTAATTCCGGAGCGAAATGTGGTCGTAGGAAATTTCCGTTCCGTAATTTTTCACAGGAGATTCAGATAAAAATTGCGGAACGGAAATTTCCACAGGAGATTCACAAGAGATTCAGATAAAAATTACGATACCGTCACTTAAATTTTCTGAGTCGATTCCGTAATTGGCGAGCGAATTGTGAGTTCCGTAATTTTTACTGACCATTTCTCTCCGTGCATTCTATGTATATCATTATATGCCGAATATTACATACTTCATTTAATTTTATTCCCCAATGTACGTACATTTTTGCAAAATGGTAATGGAGATTCCGAATTTCAAAGTTGCTCCAACAATTTTCTTGCCCATTCTCATGATTTTTTTCCTATTTCAAAATTAAATTGAACGTTCATTGATAACTGTATAAAGTTAAAGATGAACAGACGATGACTGAATGTAGGAGGTGAGGCGGAGGAGAATTATTGTATTATTGTATTATTGTATTCCTGCGGGAAACGAATGCCTGAACAAAAAAATGCTGTCCGCTTCAATTAAATATTTAGGTCATAGTTTTGTTTTTTTGGTCAAATAATTTTTTTTTATCAGCATTCAATTTTTTCCCTAAATGGAACATCATTAATTTGTGGAAAAGACAATTAGCAACGTCGACTTTTGAATTCACCGCGTATATCGCCACCCGACCGGCAGATGCTACGGTGTTGCATTCACAGTTGTGCGAAGAAATTCTGATTTTTAGTGGTTTTTTATCAATTTTGGCTAAAAAAATATTCTGAACCGATATATTTTTTCTTGTCTAAGGTGCATTTATATATACATTTATATATATATATCACGCGTGAACGAATTTTCCTGACAATGGCTGCATTTTTATGTTCATGATATGGATTTTTCTACATTTGCCATAAGAACACGGGTTAAATTACGTTTCTTTTAATAATTCATTCCATTTGAACCATTCTCTACAGCAATCTGAAACTCCGCTCAGAATATACCGTTGTAGAATAAATCGAAAAATGTACCCAAAATTTTTTATAAAATTGTCTGCATTTGTTTACCTTGCCGGTTTATTGTTAAAAACAACTTCAATTAAAATTGTGTTACTTCTAATGTGTCCAATACCCGACTTTTCTTGTCTATTCAGCAATCTCGAATAGGTGTGACAATTTTCAGATATTTCCATACATACCAATTTCAAAGCATGTATGAACTTTTTATAAAAGCATTCCAACAACGAAAAATCCAAAAATTCAATTCACCCTTTGGAATTCATAGTGACGTTACATTCGTCCCTGGAATCCGGAAAACGATGCCGGAGCGTCATTGTCTCCAGCCGTACAGAACAACCGCACATGGAAAAATAGAGCGATGATGGGAGTTAGAAAAAGGGCAGAATAGAACAAAAAAAGCACTGCGATGAGTAGGGATTTCGGGGTTTGGGGAATTGGAAACAAAAATGTCCTGACTGTGGAGAACGTGACACCGATGCCCAGTACCGGGGGTTAATTTCCCATAGAAGTGCATTTCTATCAAACCTATTCTTCCAATCGGAACCAGTTAGGCAACTAATAATTGGTGGGAATCGATTGGGGGGATGAGGGAGTGGAGATCAACTCTCGAGGGAAAAATGTGAGGACTGGGGATGGGTCGCCGCAGTGGGGAGGAAAGGGTTGGCGTAGGATATTGTGTTAGTTGCCCTCTCCATGATAGTTTCAGCCCGAATGTCACTGGAGGAATTTCAAATACTGTATGGAGAGGAAAATTCGGTCATTTTTGTCCGGAAATTTCGGGGGGAGTTCTAGTGCTGCAGTAAAATCGGAGTGGAAAATGCATTTGCGGAGAGAAATGTTGAATAAAAAGTACTAGAAGAAGGTGGCAAATTGTACTGTACGAAAGGTAATCGGGCACTGATAGAATGATTCTTTTATTCCAAACGAGATTCGTTAATTATTCACGAATGGTTGAGTTGAATATATGACCAAAAGAATATGTTTAATAGGTAACGAACAGTTCACTTGAAAGGTGAAAGTCGAGGCAAACAAGACTCCTCAAATATGGATTTGTTAACTATTAATGAGTGAACATTTGGCGAGACCGAATAGATCTTAGCCTCAAACGAAATGCATTTGTTAGTTATAACTAATACTTTCGCACGTGTTTTGATCAGCGACCGATGCTTTTGATTAGGATTATTTTAATTATGAGGTTTACTTTTTTTCATTTAAATTATCAACAATCCATCATATTTTCTCTTGAATCTGCTCCAAAACGGAGAATTTTCTTGAATTTTCTTGTAAGAAAAATAACATCGTTCGCGCATTCTTTCATCAAAAAAGAATTTTCTCAAATAACAAAAAATACATCGATTTTCTTATGTTCATGCAGAATGGGGTATTATTCTGGGCTGTTAGAAACAAAATATGGACAATTATTAAATTATTAAATGCGATTAAGGGGGGTGGGGGCAAGAAATTGCGATTTTTACTGGAAATTCCCTGAAAGGCACAACTTTTAAGCAGCAAGAAGACGAGGATTGCCGAATTTACTTGAAATTTAAATAAAAACATGAATATTCCATACAAAATTATGCAGAATTTCCTCCTAGTTAAACACTGAAAAATATATTCAACTGAATTTAAATAATTTCTATCGATTTTTGTGCAATAATTGAATTTAAATTTACAGTTTCCATCGTTTTGTCCACGAAAATTTGAATTTCAATAGCGGAATTCCTTGAAATTCCGGAGGAACTGAATTGTGATCGAAATCAGTGACATACCCATTGCAAATGTTAAAGTTTGGGTTTCAGTGCTGCCACCTAAGTTGAATTTCTCATGTCCCCATCCTCATTCTTGCATTTTTTTCTGCCTTTGTCATGTACATCTCATGTATATTTTTCTGGAAATTGATGTATTGCCGCATTTGTTAATGCGCATACGAGTGTAATAAATTGTCTTCAGGCCAGGTAAATAAAGAAATAAATGGATTTCTCCATTCTTTCACTTTCAGGCTCATCGCTGATGGTCGTGTACACACTGTGTTTGATGAAATTCTTGGGTACTTTTCTTCCTTCCCCAGCCGTTTTCAACGTGTGGCGAGAAGGAAGTCGGCTCCTGGGGGTCTGAGTATACAGAGGGGTTGAAATTGGAAGGTGGAGGGCACACGTACATCGCTAATCCGTCACTAACGAGCCGCCTCGTCTGATGGGGGCTTCCATTGGCGTAGACCAATGATCCTTACATTTTTTTCTCGCCTCCTAACATTTTCGTATCAGTGGAACCGCTAAGAGAATTGACGACTCAATCCATATATGAAGATTCAATCGACTGATGATGGCCACATTAAAATATTCAGTATCAAGATGTCATGTAATTCCCATAAAATCAAAAATTGCATCTAATCATCCACGAATATATTTTTATAAACAAACTGTCAAGATTGAAATTTAATTTTGTGGTTTATCTCTCGGAATTAAAGAATAAAAGAGTTTGTATTTTTTTTCATAAGAAAAGAAAACAATTCAAGAATTTTGTATTAATATCCGCGAATTTTTATGAAAAAATCTTAGGAATGAAATTGAATTTAGAATTTTATTCTTCACCGAAAGTCAATATCAATTCAAAAAAGATAAAATTAATTGACTGTTGATGACTTGCGAATAAATTTTTATTTAAAATTCGTAAAATAAAAATTGAATTCTGTGTTTTACTTCTCGAAATTATGACGTCCTGTAATTAAAGAAAAGTTTAGATTTTTTTTCATAACAAAACAAAAAGAAGAATAAATTTCCTGCACCGAGAGAAAAAAAATAGTTCTGCCGAAAAACGATATGTTCCAAGTGAGAATATTTAATGGAGTAGAACAGATTTACTTGAGGGAAATTAACCAGCTTCATAGAAGGAAATTTAACATCGTTCACAAAAATTAAATTTTTGTCGTGATCATCAGAAATTTCCCTAGAAGAATTCGAACTGTTGGCAGGAAAAAATATAATCTATTGTATGACAATCACGATCTGAGAGAACTCCATAGGTTTATACCATAGAAAAAATACATTAACGAGGAAAGAATATTTTTTTCCCAAAAAAAATTTTCCCCTCGAAATTATTTAGTTTTGCCAATAACACAGTTTTCGGCAAGAAAATTGTAGTTTCCTCTTGAAATTACCATTTGTACCATGGAAATTATAATTGTTTATTGGACAAAGATATACACTACTCAATAACATTCACTTGATAAAACCGGGGCCTCATATAAATCTCTGTAGAACGAATGTATGTATCCGAAAGACATATAAATGTCTCACGAGAACAATTACTATTACGAAAATTATCGTGTTTTGGTGGAAACATTATTTTTTGTCCACAAATAAATTGATTCACCACGACAAACGATCTCTCCAAAGGAACGTACAATTGCTCGTCCAAACTAATTTTTCCTCTCAGTGTATTAACGATGCAATCGCATTGGCAAATGAATATTCATGGGGAAATTTTCAGATTGAAATTGGATTCAGTATTAATTTTTCATGAAAAGAGAATATCAACTCAAAGAAAATTGGAAGAGAACATATTGCCCACGTGAGACTACGCCTGTGTATACCAATCTAAACCAATCCAATCTACACTGCGGGCCCACAGGGGTGAAGAGGAGTGAGTCTGAGGTGGTCCGGGAGTTGGTGTCGAGGGGTTGGGAGAGTCCTAATTGGCCCCCACAGCCACCATCCGTCCATTCCTTACCTTGCCTTTGCCCTCTGTCTCTCCTCTCGCTCCCCTGCATCTGTCTCTCTCACCACTGACTCGCGACTCTTAACTAGGACTCCGCGTACGAATCAGAGAACAAACGGCACACAGAGGCGAGAGAGCTTACACCCTTAACGAGGGAACACCCGACCGAGTGAGTGCGCGATTTTGGTCTCTGGTTTTCTCCAAGATATCTGGGTGCAGTTACCATGATCCTCCTCCTCTCCCTCCACCCCCTTTCAACTCTGTATTACCGACAATTATTTGACTTCCAAACGGTTCATCCCTGGTACAACATGAATTCGCATAAATTTACCGCAATTGTGGCGAATAAACGCGGATAAAAAATTCAGCCCTGAACGTGAATTAAGGATGTCCAAGTACTTTGGCTAGTTTTTCTCGAGTGAAATGCTTTTCTCCTTTTATGGTCGAACATCAGAGCTTTCATTTGAGCCCCATTTAACCCTAAGTTTCCCGATATTTTACAATGATTTTATTATTTAAAGTTGGCAGATCTGAATTTGAATCTCGATATTCAAACGTTGGCATCCATTTTAAAATTCTGAAAAAAATAGTAAGTTTACTTTTGGAGAAAGATTCATGAAATGATTTAAGAATTGAAAGTTTTGAGAATTACCAGCATTTTTTGTAGATAATTTATGAACAATCAATTTTCTACCATAAAAATCATTTGTTCGGAATCGTAGCAAATTTATTCATATTCAGAATTTTACCAGAAATTAATTTCATGCCTAAAAAAATAAGGTTTCCTAAAGTTTAAACAATTTTAATTCAGTAGTGAAGCGGTAAACCGGGTTAAGTCGGTTTTGACTTTTGGCCAGTTTTTTATGAACATCTCAGAATCTAAGAGAGATAGCAAAATTTTTCTCATAACCCTTTTTATAACCCTCACTTGACTCTACAAAAAAGGTTATAACAAGAATTTTTCTATCTCTTTTAGATTCCGAGATAGTCGTCAAAAACTGGCCAATAGTCAAAATCGACTTAACCCGTTTTACCGCTTCGCTACTCAATTATTTATTTACAAAAAAAGAATGTTTAAAAAGTAATAATTCTGTGCAAAATGTAATTTGAATGACGCTGAATATTTATGATTTTTTTTCAAATTTTTCTCTCGCAATTTAATTGACAAATTTGGTGATTGAAAATTGTTGAATCTATAGTGTGGTCTGTACCAAACTGTAAAAGATACTTGAATATTTCTAAGAATAAATATGGCTATTTGAATTTGAGAATGCAATTGTACTCAACTTGGAAATCCGTTTGTTGTGAATTTCTGAAAATGATATATCTAACATTCTTGATAGCGAATTTTAGATCATTCGCTATCAATGAATTTCTAAAAACGAAAATCATCAAAGAATCAATAAATCCAAGAATCAATGTGAGAATTATCTCACATTCGCCACCAAGAATGTCTTTTTTGGAAAATTACGTATTCGTTTCCCATTTTTCATTAAATTTACATTTCCCACAATTTTTTTTTCAATGCAACAAATTCCAGACGAAATTAATACTGCAGGTGTCTGAAGTAGGTGAGAAAAAAAATTGTTCAAAAAGTGGCTAACCATTACCTCACCATATGTTGTCGGTTTCAGGAATACCGGTATTTTCATTAAATTCTTCTGAGGTCAGTGTGTGCCAAGTCAAAAAAAGTCTCGAGTTACCAACGCAGGTATAAATCCAGGAGGAGTGTTCTAACGGAGAATAACTGGGCATTAACGTAATTTCGGGAGGTGGAGAGCTAAAGTGGTTCCAATAAGTACTGACCGAAAATTTATACGAGAATAAAATGCGCGGTGCAAAAATACATTAAAAATAAGAATCAATATTGTAGTTAATTTTCAAGTTGAATTCAATTATACTAAATCATGGCAAATTGGAAAAATCAGTAAATCATACTAATGCATACACTGATAGAAATTCAGTTGAATTCAGTTTCAAATGAAAACGTTCACTAAATTTTTCATTCATCTTGAAAATTCAAGACAATTGAGTTTTTCATGTTAAAGAATCATTAATTTTTCAATGAAAGCTTGAATATCCAAACCTATCGTGAAAATTGGACATCACATACAATTCAATTTTCAATAGATTGAAAATTCAGGGAAGTTATTACCTGAATTTTCAAATTTTTCAAAAGGTCTGAAAATTTTGTTTTTGAAAGGTTTGAAATTTGAAAAAAGGGTTTTCAGTGCCGTATGAACCTGAAAATCGAGAATTACTTGAATATTCAAGAAATTAACAATTCTACAGAAATTTCACGTAACTTTGTCGTTATTAACAATTTCAAGCTTTTTCACTTGAAACTTCAAGAGTAATTTTCTAACAGTGTAGTCAATGAGCAACTTTTCGCTTTATATTTACCTTTCCTCGCGCTCCGGAAACCAATCAGATACAAAAGTTATTACTAAAATTCCACAACCTAAAAAATAATATTGCTAAATTCTAATCTCGAACAAGACCATTACGAGTTACTAATTCACAAATAAATAAAAAAAATAGTAGTTACTGTACCATCCAACAAAATTAATCATGTTGAGTTCTACAGTCATACTACAAATCATTTTTCTGGGTGCATGAAAACGTCTCGCGAGAACAATTTCTACTACGAAAATTACCACGTTTAGATGGAAACTTTCTTTTTATATCCCCAAGTGAATTGATTCAACACGACAAAAAATCTCTCCAGGACAACCTATAATTTTTCAGCAGAGCGAATTTTTTCCCTCAGTAAATAATTGAATGTTCAGTCCTTTCATCAAAATTCAAGCACAAGTTCTCATTTCCCTACCCCCTCAACCATATTAATCCGAATAATTTCTATTAATTCCATCAAACAAATTACGTGAATCATTACCCACCTGTAAACTACCAGAACTGTTTAACGACAGTTGAATTCAGGGAAGTGGTAGGGATTGAGTCCGCTTCGAAAACGTGAAATCTCCAGGTTGGAGTAGGCAAGGGCCAAGTTTCGAACACGGTAATGCACTCGATGCACTTCGGTGGTACTGGAGAGCGTATTGCAGGGGGGGGGGGGTTGGGGG